>NW_028142203.1:0-130000 GCF_055691185.1 Crinia signifera | reverse complement strand
AACCCCTAACCCTAATACCCTAAACTTAATACCCTAACCCCCTAACCCCCTAACCCTAATACCCTAACCCTAATACCCTAACCCTAACCCCTAACCCTAAAACCCTAACCCCAACACCCTAACACTAAAACCCTAACCCTAACACTAACCCTAACCAAAACCCTAAAACCCTAACCCCAACCCGAACACCCTAACCCTAATACCCTAACCCCCTAACCCTAACACCCTAACCCTAATACCCTAACCCTAATACCCTAACCCCTACCCCCCTAACCCTAACCCCACCCTAACCCTACCCCTAACCACAACCCACTAACCCTAACATACTAACCCTAACCCTAACCCCCTAACCCTAATACCCTAACCCTAATGCCCTATCCCACTAACCCTAACCCTCTAACCCTAACACACTAACCCTAACCCCCTAACACCCTAACCCTAACACCCTAACCCCCTAACCCCAACCCTAACACCCTAAACCTAACCCTAACCCAAAACCCTAACCCTAATAACCCTAATCCTAATAACCCTAACCACCCTAATAACCCTAACCCTACCCTAACCCTAAAACCCTAACCCTAAAACCCTAACTCTAAAACCCTAACCCCCTAACCCAAATACCCTAACACCCTAACCCCTAACCCTAAAACCCTAACCCTACTAACCCTAACACCCTAACCCTACTAACCCTAACACCAAAACCCTAACCCTAATATGCTAACCCTAACACCCTACCCCAACCCTAACACCCTAACCCCAACCCCCTAATACCCTAACCCTAACCCCCTAACCCTAAAACCCTAACCCCAATCCTAATCCACTAGCCCTAACCCCAATACCCTAACCCCAATACCCTAATACCCTAACCCTAATACCCTAATACCCCTAACACCCTAACCCCCTAATACCCTAACCACTTACCATAAAAGGTGCGTACCCACGGTAAGATACAGTGCAAAATCTAGCACACTATCTAGCTAGTTTCGAATAGCATGCTAGATAGTGCACTATATCTTACTGTGTGTACGCACTATCCGACGTACGATGCGTGCTCCCGCCGGTCGTCTGGGAGGGAGCTGCTCGGGTGAGCATACAACTCAATCTGGCTAGAAAGCATAAGATAGCGTAGTGTAGTACAGCTGTGATGTCATATTGTATATGATATCTTATGCACATTGTACGTTATTTTAAGCCACTGGGACTTTCCTGGGAAATCGTATACAATATCATATGGAACATAAATCGTACCGTGGGTACGCACCTTAACGCTAACACGCTAACCCTAATACCCTAACCCTGCATACGTAAATCACATTTGCCGGCATGAATTTATCACATTTCCTATTATGCCGGCAAATGGGATAGATAAATGCTGGCAAATGGGATAAATTCATGCCGGCATGAATCTATCACATTTGCCGGCATGAATTTATCCCATTTGCCAGCATATATCTATCCCATTTGCCGGCATTTATCTATCCCATTTGCCGGCATAATAGGAATTTGGTACTCAACTATAATTCCGTTTCTCCTAATCCACAGGGGACACTGCCTTTAACCATGGGGATTGGGATGTGATCTGGAGGAGCCGGCATTTTAAGAAATTTTGAACTGCTGGCTACTTCCCCTCCCTTACCCCTCCAGACTGCAGTCTTAAGAAAAAAACTGTGTCCGAGAGGAAAGGAGCCCCGGAATCTGTGAGAAGAATAACCAACAGCCATATACAGAATTCCATCACCAGTGAAGATATATACTACATTCATACACACTGGACTAACAACTAAACAATAGAAATAATAATAATCCAAACAGAAGCGCTGGGAGGGCGCGCAGTGTCCCCTGTGGATTAGGAGAAACGGAATTATCGGTGAGTACCAAATTCCTATTTTCTCCCACACTGCCTTTAACCATGGGGATGTACCAAAGCTAACCCCATGGGCGGGACAGCGCTACTCTCCCTGTAACACGGCCCGGCCAAAATTTGCCTCCTGCCTAGCAAAAGCATCAAATTTGTCAAATCTGACGAAAGTATTAGCCCCTGACCAGGTTGCCACCCAGCACACCAGAGACAGAGACACTCCTTTAGCGGCTGCCCAAAAAGTCCCCACTGACCTCATGGAGTGGGCTGACACTACCGCTGGAATAGAGCGAGAAAAAAAAAATATAAGCCTCACAAATAGTCAGGCAAATCCAATGTGCTAATGTCGCCTTAAACGCTGGATAACCTCTTTTTACTGCTTCATAAAGAACAAATAAGGAGTCCGATTTCCTGATTGTATCCGTACGAGTGACATACAACCAAAATGCTCGAACGACATCAAGAGATGCCAGTTCTCCCGATAAGACTGGTACCACAATTGGTTCGTTGATGTGGAAAGCTGATACCACCTTCGGCAGATAATCCTGGCGAGTCCTTAGTTCTGCCCTGTCTGCGTGAAAAAAACAAAAAGGGCGAGCGGCAAGACAAAGCACCCAAGTCTGAGACTCTACAAGCCGAAGCCAATAACATGAGAGTCTTCCACGTCAAATACCGTAATTCTGCAGTCTCCAATGGCTCAAACAGTTCTGACTGTAGAAATTCTAGAACCAAAGAAATGTCCCACGGTTCCTTAGGAGACTAAAAAGGTGGCCTTAGCCGAAGGACCCCCTTCAAAAAGGTCTGGACTTCAGGAAATAGAGCTAAATGCCTGTGAAAAAAATGATCGATAGGGTCGATACTTGGACCTTTAAGGGCCTGATGTGAAACCTGACTGTAAAAACTGAAGAAGTCGTGCTAAAGAAAAAACAGCCTTTGGCAACTGACGTCTTTTACACCATACTACTGTATATACGCTTTCCAGATTCGATGGTAATGTGCTGACGTGACCTCCTTTCCTTGCTCTCACCATGGTAGGAATTGCCACCGCTGGGATATCACTTCTTTTTAATAATTCAGCCTCAATAGCCACGCCATTAAATGAAGATGAGGCAAGTCTGGGTAAACGCACGGGCCCTGAAGAAGCAGATCTTCTCTCAGCGGAAGCCTCCATGGATCGTCTACTAATAGTTGTCTCAGATCCGTATACCATGATCTCCTCGGCCAATCCAGGGCGATTAGAATGACCATGGCGAATTTGTTCTTGATCCGTTTGAGAAGACGAGGTAGAAGCGGAAACGGTGGGAAAGCATATGCCAGCTTGAACCGCCACTGAGCGGAAAACACATCCGTCGCTACTGCCGCCGGGTCTCTTGATCGAGCGAAATATAGAGGAAGCTTGTTGTTTCTCCTGGATGCCATCAGGTCGACCTGAGGAATGCCCCACCTGAGAGTCAACTGATGAAACACCTATGGATTCAGAGCCCATTCCCCTTGATGGAGATCCTGACGACTCAAGTAATCTGCCTCCCCAATTATCTACTCCCGGCAGGTACACGGCTGACAGGCTCAAGGCATTGCTCTCTGCCCAAAGAAAAATTGGGCGAACCTCCCTCATTGCAGTTTGACTCTTGGTGCCTCCCTGCCTGTTGAGATATGCCACTGCTGTGGCATTGTCTGACTAGATCTGGATTGCTTTCCCGTGCAGTAGATCTGATGCCTGAATCAGTGCCAATCGAATGGCTCTTAGCTCAAGCAAATTGATGTGAAGACAGGCCTCCTGTTGTGACCAACGGCCCTGAAACGATTGTCCCATAGTCACTGCTCCCCAACCTTGAGGACTGGCATCGGTCGTCACTATTGTCCAGTCCGTGATACCAAATCGACGCCCCTCCAAGAGATGATCCGTGCAAAGCCACCACATCAAGGACATCCTTGTGTGTGGTTTTAGTTTTATGCGCCTGTGCATCTGAAGGTGACACCCCGACCATTGGGAAAGAATGTCCAATTGAAAGGTCCTGGACCGGAACCTTCCCTACTGAAGGGCATCGAAAGATGCCACCATCTTCCCCAACAATCTTATGCATAGGTGAGCTGTAAGATGTCTTGTTTCCAGAACCAGCCTCACCAAGGCTTCGAGGGACGAAATATTGTCTCCCGGGAGATACACACGTTGTTGTACTGTGTCAAAGAGAAGACCCAGAAAAATCAACCAGTCTCTGAGTCGGCTCTAACTGGGACTTGGGAAAATTGATTATCCACCCATGCTGAATCAAAAACTGATGTGTGAGGAAGGCATCCGAAATCAATCTCTCCCTGCACGGAGCCTTGAGGAGAAGA
Organism: Crinia signifera; assembly: GCF_055691185.1. NCBI lineage: Eukaryota > Metazoa > Chordata > Amphibia > Anura > Myobatrachidae > Crinia > Crinia signifera. Next base: position 125,805 of record NW_028142203.1, on the reverse strand, counting down.
TGGTCTAATCCTTTTAAATTCAGGATTGGACGGAACGTGCAATTTGGCTCGGGCACCAAAAAAAAGTTGGAATAAAAGCCCTGTCCTCTTTGATCCACTGGTACAGTTACAATTACTCCTGATTGTAACAGTTTCTGGATTGAAGCCTGGAGTGCTTCTCGCTTCAACTCCAGTAGCGGAAGACCTGTTAAAAAAAAAAATTGGGGAGGAAAAGTTGTGAACTCCAGCTGGTATCCTCTTGATACCACCTGCTGTGCCCACGAATCTGTGCAAGTCTGTCGCCATGCCTCTGCAAAAGCCAACAGCCTTGCCCCCACCTGGGCACCTCCCAAGTGGTCGGGGAGCCTGTCATGCCACGGGCTTGTCGGGAGCTTTTTGCTTCTGGCGGCGTGAGGTAGCAGCTGTAGGTACTGATGTGGCTGCTCCTCTGCCACGCTTTCCTCTGAAGGCTAAAAAGGTCCTTTACTTCTGCCTCCTGATGCTCCTCGAAAGGTCCGAAAGGATGGCCATCCATAGGGTCTCTTAGAAACCGGCGCCAGGGAAGGCAGAAAAGTCGATTTACCACCAGTAGCTTGCAAAATCAACTCCGCCCTGGGCCTATTATTATTAAGACCTGCCACAAGCTGAGCTGCCCATTTCTCCATGGCCTTGCTCACTCAGGCTCCTGCCAGAGCAGGCATAGCAAAATCCCAGAAGTGGAATAAAGGGATTTTAGAGTGGCCTCCAAAGTGCGGTCTGGACCCTAAATCTCCTGGACACCTGGAATTTTTTATACGGTGACTGCCAGGCCTCCAATAACAACCTATCTAATCCTGGAGACTCCAGAAAACATACCTGCGGCTTTGGAGACCTCCCGAAAATGGAACTTGGAACCGGGACTTCTGGATCTGATAAATCCAAAGTCTGCTTAACGGTTCTAATAAGGGCATCAATACCCTGAGATTCCTCTTCTGCATATTCCTCCACGGAGGGTTCCGCTAACTCTTCCACCAAAAATTCTCCCTCCTCTGTCGAAGAAAATTCTTCGGCATCATCTCACTGCACTAATGCAGCCGGACCTCTTCTCTTAGCTTCCTGAGAAAAAGGATTACCCTGAGATGAGGAAGGAAAATTCCTGGCTAAAGAACCCACTGACCTTAACAAGGATCTAGCCCATGGAGGTTCAAGAGAAGTTAAATTTTCAATCTGTGTATGCAGCGCTTCCCTTTCCCTGCGAGAAGCTGTCAGCTCTGCAGCTAAATTAGACAGCACAGCTGTAAGGGATTCGGATGGTTGCTGCTGCTGCGGGGCTGTCCTTGAGGACTGACCTGCCCCATAACAAGTCTCACATGCAGTTACTCCCTTAACATGCTGAGTATACTGGACTTTGCATTTTTTGCATGTATACAGTTTAAGGGCTGCTTTAGAGGTACTTCTCTCAGCCATACCTGCAGACAACTGTGCACACAGACCCCCACAAGTGTATACACTGACCTGGGTCTGAAGTGGAACAAGGGAAAAGCAGCCTTATTCCGAATTCCTCCCACCACCAGCGTCCCCAGACCACAGTACCTGAATGTTTTAGGGGAAGCTTGCTTTGCTGCACAGGTATCCTTAATAGGAGCTGCCGCTGCTGCAGATAGTGTTCCCGATAGGCTTCTTTTACAGGGCGCTGCGCCCTGCCACTTTAAATGAAGCCAAATTCTGCCCTGCCCATTCTTGGCCGCCCTGCATAGTTAATAGCTGCAGAGACATTACATACTGTCCCTCCCCGGCCGCGCTTCCTGTCTCTGCTGCAGGGTGTTCTTGGCCACCCTGCGCCCTGTTTAGAGCCGCTGAGACATTATTAATGTCCCTCCCTGGCCTCGCTTCCAGTGTCCGCCCGCTGACAGTGTACGCTGTCAGCTATTATAAAAAGCATGCCTCCTCCCACCTGCTGCTTTGACATGCCGCTCACCTCCTGTTAAGTGAGCGGCTGTCAGCTGTTCCGTAAACCATCCCTCCTCCCCCTGCTGCGCTGACAGGCAGAGGCGTATGGAGGGTGGAGCCGGCGGAGCTCCAGGCGCAGACATAACACAGGCGCCGAAACCGCCAGCTCCCTTGCCCTGTTCGCCCGCTCGCCCAGCTACCCCTCTCCCTGCTGCGCTATAATAGATTAAAGTCTCAGCCGTGGGTAGCGGCACAGCCTCTTGTGCAGTCTGACAGAGCTCCAGCGCTCCTGTCAGCCCGCGCCGCGTCTCTGGTTGCTGGGCAACCAGAGACGCTACTTCTCTTTTACTCATTCGGAGGGGATCGCTGCTCGGGTGTCGGTCGCTCGATGGTGTGGCGCTCAGGTGTCACAAGATGGTTTATATAGCATAAATGTGCCGATGGTGTGACGCTCCGGTGTCACAAGATGGTTATATAGCATAAATGTGCAGATGGTATGACGCTCAGGTGTCACAAGATGGATTATATAGCATAAATGTGCTGATGGTGTGACGCTCTCAGGTGTCACAAGATGGTTATATAGCATAAATGGGTACTTGTGTAGTTTCACGGCGCCAGTATGGCTCGCCACGCTATTTAAAATCAACTCCATTCCAACATGGATAGTGGGGGTATGAACTACCCATGTGCGCATGGAGTTAAGTTACTTTTTTTGACATATTTCGTGGCGAGCGTAGAACCCGGAAGTAGCACGGCGCCATGCTGGCGCCATGAAACTACACAAGTACCAATAAATGTGCTCCGGTGTCACAAGATGGGTTATATAGCATAAATGTGCTGATGTGTGAAGCTCGGGTGTCACCATTTTGACCCTTTAAATTAAAAATGTGCCCTCACGATTGAAAAATGTGTCCTCACGATTAAAAAATGTGCCCTCCCCGTGGTTAGCACCCTGCCCTAAAAAATTTCTAGAGTGAACACTATGCAGAGAACAGGCAATGTGGGACCTCCTGTGTCCTGCTAATACAGGAAGCTAATCCGGCACAGATCCCCTTCAGGGAACTGACTTCCACCTCCGCACTTCCGGTCCGCCCCCTGCCTTAAAGTGACAGCGCGCTTTCACCGCCTGACACCGCCAGCAAGGAGTGTCTCCGGTGAGCGGGTAAGACACCTGCCGGCTATGTTACTGCAGGGAGAACGCTCCCGCGACTCCCTGCTGCCTGCCTCATTACCTGGTCAGCTAGCTAGGCTGACCAGGACCACACAGCATCCCGTCCCTGGAGGTGTGTTGTAGCCTCTGGACCCGTATGCAAGCTGCATGCAGCTGCGGCGGGCCCCCGGGAGTACACCCCGGTGGCTGAGCCCAGGAGGAACACTGCATGCATGCAGTGTCGACCTGGCTCCCTCCAGGGACATGTGCAGTAAGAAAACACTGCCATAAGATAAAATACAAAAAAAAATGCCTTCTGTCTCAGAGAGACCTACACCCGGGCGACTCCTTCGGACACTTTTTTCAAAAGACTGCAGTCTGGAGGGGAATGGGAGGGGAAGTAGCCAGCAGTTCAAAATTTCTTAAAGTGCCGGCTCCTCCAGATCACATCCCAATCCCCATGGTTAAAGGCAGTGTCCCCTGCTGGATGTGGGAGAAATATCTATCCCATTTGCCGGCATGAATTTATCCCATTTGCCTGAATATATCTACCCCATTTGCTGGCATGTTTCTATACCATTTTCTGGCATGGGTACTTGTTTCCTAGCACGGCCACAATCTTTGGGATCGTGTACCTTTAAGTTAAGGTACACGATCCCCGCGATGGACCCGAATTCCTTTGAAATCAGGTCCATTTTGCCGGCAAAGGAAAAATCGGGGGCATCGCGTCAGTCGGGACTATTAACATTGGTCCCGACGCGACCGACGCGATGCCCCCGATTTTGCCATAGGCTTCAATGTTAAAATAATTTTTAACATTGAAATCGGGAGCATCGCGTCGGTCTTGTGCCATTATAATGGCACAAGATGAGATGGACTTGATTAAGTCCATCTCACATAGGAAAAAATGTGAAAAATGTGAAATGGGCCAATATGACCCATTTCACATTATATATGGCCCCGTCGTCACCCCACGATAGACGCCAACCCGAAACGTGGCGAGCGCAGCGAGCCCGCAAGGGGCGGCGGTGTGCGTCCTCCAACCTTTTCATTCCGCTACTATCCACGTCGGCGTGGAGTTGAGAATATATAGTGTGGCGAGCGCAGCGAGCCACCGAGCCCTAACCCTAACCCCGCGAGGGGACGCGTATACCTGTGAAGTTATACGCGTACGCTCGCCACGCTTCGGGCTCGGTGGCTCGCCACACTATATATTCTCAACTCTACACCGACGTGGATAGTAGGGGAATGAAAAGGTCGGAGGACGCGCACCGCCGCCGCTCGCCACGCTTCGGGTTGGCGTCTATCGTGGGGTGGGGCTCACGGGGTTAAATTTGGGGGTCTAGGGAATATTTTACATTGAATCCAATATAAAATCGGGTCCCAGGGACCCCTATTCACATTTGATTCAATTAAAAAATCGGGTCGGTCGCATCGCATGCGACCAAATCACATGTGATGGACGCGATTTTTCCGACACGACCACCCCGATGGAAATCGGTGTGGCTGTGCTAGGAAACAAGTACCCTGGCATTCACATATGCCGGAATGTTTCCATCACATTTGCCGGCATATATCTATCACATTTACCGGCATGGATCTATCACATTTGCCGGCATGGATCTATCACATTTGCCGGCATGGATCTATCACATTTTCCGGCATGTATATATCACATTTGCTGGCATGTTTCCATCACATTTGCCGGCATGTTTCCATCACATTTGCCGGCATGTTTCCATCACATTTGCCGGTATTTATCACATTTGACGGCATATATATATCGCATTTGCTGGCATGTTTCCATCACATTTGCCGGCATGTATCTGTCACATTTTAGTGTTCATTCTAGCACCCGCCATATTTGAAAACCCATGCAGTTCCTCTTCCCTGAGTGGGGTGTCGCTGTCTGCTGTAGTGCTTCTAGCACAGTGTGGTCTGTATATCAGCACTGATATGCAAACCAGACCAATGCTAGAAATGCCAGAGCAGACAGTGACACCCCAGGCAGGGCAGAGGAACTGCATGGGTTTTCAAATACAGCGGGTGCTAGAATGAACACCACATTTGCCGGCATATATCTATCACATTTGCTGGCATGAATTTATCCTATTTGCCTGAATATATCTATCCCATTTGCCGGAATATATCTACCCCATTTGGCGGCATGAATCTATCACATTTGCCGACATATATCTATCCCATTTGCTGGCATAGATCTATCCCATTTGCTGGCATATATCTATCACATTTGCAGGCATGTATCTATCACATTTGCAGGCATTTATCGATCACATTTGCCTCCATATATCTCTCACATTTGCCGGCATGAATCTATCCCATTTGCCGGCATATATCTATCACATTTGCCGGCATGAATCTTTCACATTTGCAGGGATATATCTATCACATTTGCCAGCATTTATCTATCACATTTGCTGGCATTTATCACATTTGACGGCATATATCTATCACAGTTGACGGCATGTTTCTACCACATTTTCTGGCATATATCTATCCCATTTGCTGGCATATATCTATCACATTTGCAGGCATTTATCTATCACATTTGCAGGCATGTATCTATCACATTTGCCTCCATATATCTCTCACATTTGCCGGCATGAATCTATCCCATTTGCCGGCATTTATCGCATTTGCCGGCATATATCTATCACATTTGACGGCATGAATCTATCACATTTGCAGGGATTTATCGATCACATTTGCAGGCATTTATCTATCACATTTGCAGGCATTTATCTATCACATTTGCAGGCATTTATCGATCACATTTGCCTCCATATATCTCTCACATTTGCCGGCATGAATCTATCCCATTTGCCGGCATGAATCTATCCCATTTGCCGGCATTTATCGCATTTGCCGGCATATATCTATCACATTTGCCGGCATTTATCTATCACATTTGCAGGCATTTATCGATCACATTTGCCTCCATATATCTCTCACATTTGCCGGCATGAATCTATCCCATTTGCCGGCATATATCTATCACATTTGCCGGCATGAATCTATCACATTTGCCAGCATTTATCTATCACATGTGCTGGCATTTATCACATTTGACGGCATATATCTATCACAGTTGACGGCATGTTTCTACCACATTTTCTGGCATATATCTATCACATTTGCTGGCATGAATCTATCACAGGGTCCTCAAACTATTTAGCTCTGGGACCCCATCAGGCAATAAAAATAAGGTACTTGTTTCCTAGCACGGCCACGCCGATTTACATCGGGGTGGTCGTGTCGGAAAAATCGCGTCGATCGCATCGCATGCGATCGACGCGACTGACCCGATTTTTTGATTGAATCCAATGTAAATCGGGTCCCTGGGACCCGATTTTACATTGGATTCAATGTAAAATATTCCCTAGACCCCCAAATTTTACTACATAAACCCCACCCCACGATAGACGCCAACCCGAAGCGTGGCGAGCACAGCGAGCCCGCGAGGGGCGGCGGTGTGCGTCCTCCGACCTTTTCATTCCCCTACTATCCACGGCGGCGTGGAGTTGAGAATATATAGTGTGGCGAGCGCAGCGAGCCACCGAGCCCGAAGCGTGGCGAGCGGACGCGTATAACTTTACAGGTATACGCGTCCGCTCGCCACGCTTCGGGCTCGGTGGCTCGCTGCGCTCGCCACACTATATATTCTCAACTCCATGCCGACGTGGATAGTAGGGGAATGAAAAGGTCGGAGGACGCGCACCGCCGTCCCTCGCGGGCTCGCTGCGCTCGCCACGCTTTGGGTTGGCGTCTATTTGCTGGCATGTTTCCATCACATTTGCCGGCATTTATCTATCACATTTGCCGGTATTTATCACATTTGACGGCATATATCTATCGCATTTGCTGGCATGTTTCCATCACATTTGCCGGCATGTATCTATCACATTTTAGTGTTCATTCTAGCACCCGCCATATTTGAAAACCCATGCAGTTCCTCTTCCCTGCGTGGGGTGTCGCTGTCTGCTGTAGTGCTTCTAGCACAGTGTGGTCTGTATATCAGCACTGATATGCAAACCAGACCCATGCTAGAAATGCCAGAGCAGACAGTGACACCCCAGGCAGGGCAGAGGAACTGCATTGGTTTTCAAATATAGCGGGTGCTAGAATGAACACCACATTTGCCGGCATATATCTATCACATTTGCTGGCATAAATTTATCCCACTTGCCGGAATATATCTACCCCATTTGGCGGCATGAATCTATCACATTTGCCGGCATATATCTATCACATTTGCCGGCATTTATCTATCACATTTGCAGGCATTTATCTATCACATTTGCCTCCATATATCTCTCACATTTGCCGGCATATATCTATCACAGTTGACGGCATATATCTATCACATTTGCAGGCATTTATCTATCACATTTGCAGGCATTTATCGATCACATTTGCCTCCATATATCTCTCACATTTGCCGGCATATATCTATCACAGTTGACGGCATGTTTCTATCACATTTTCTGGCATATATCGATCACATTTGCCGGCATGAATCTATCACAGGGTCCTCAAACTATTTAGCTCTGGGACCCCATCAGGCAATAAAAATAAGGTACTTGTTTCCTAGCACGGCCACGCCGATTTACATCGGGGTGGTCGTGTCGGAAAAATCGCATTGATCGCATCGCATGCGATTTGGTCGCATGCGATGCGATCGACGCGACTGACCTGATTTTTTGATTGAATCCAATGTAAATCGGGTCCCTGGGACCCGATTTTACATTGGATTCAATGTAAAATATTCCCTAGACCCCCAAATTTTACTACGTAAACCCCACCCCACGCTAGACGCAAACCGGCGGCGGCGGTGTGCGTCCTCCGACCTTTTCATTCCTCTACTATCCACGGCGGCGAGGAGTTGAGAATATATAGTGTGGCGAGCGCAGCGAGCCACCGAGCCCGAAGCGTGGCGAGCGGACGCGTATATCTTTACAGGTATACGCGTCCGCTCGCCACGCTTCCGGCTCGGAGGCTCGCTGCGCTCGCCACACTATATATTCTCAACTCCATGTCGACGTGGATCGTAGGGGAATGAAAAGGTCGGAGGACGCGCACCGCCGTCCCTCGCGGGCTCGCTGCGCTCGCCACGCTTTGGGTTGGCGTCTATTTGCTGGCATGTTTCCATCACATTTGCCGGCATTTATCTATCACATTTGCCGGTATTTATCACATTTGACGGCATATATCTATCGCATTTGCTGGCATGTTTCCATCACATTTGCCGGCATGTATCTATCACATTTGCCAGCATATATCTATCACATTTGCTGGCATGAATTTATCCCATTTGCCGGAATATATCTACCCCATTTGGCGGCATGAATCTATCACATTTGCCGGCATATATCTATCGCATTTGCTGGCATGTTTCCATCACATTTGCCGGCATATATCTATCACATTTGCCGACATATATCTATCACATTTGCCGACATATATCTATCACATTTGCCGACATATATCTATCACATTTGCCGACATATATCTATCACATTTGCCGACATATATCTATCACATTTGCCGACATATATCTATCCCATTTGCTGGCATGTATCTATCACATTTGCAGGCATATATCTATCACATTTGCCTCCATATATCTCTCACATTTACAGGCATTTATCGATCACATTTGCCTCCATATATCTCTCACATTTGCTGGCATGAATCTATCCCATTTGCCGGCATTTATCGCATTTGCCGGCATATATCTATCGCATTTGCCGGCATGAATCTATCACATTTGCAGGGATATATCTATCACATTTGCCAGCATTTATCTATCACATTTGCTGGCATTTATCACATTTGACGGCATATATCTATCACAGTTGACGGCATGTTTCTACCACATTTTCTGGCATATTTCTTTAACTGTGTCCTCAAACTATTTAGCTCTGGGACCCCATCAGGCAATAAAAATAAGGTACTTGTTTCCTAGCACGGCCACGCCGATTTACATCGGGGTGGTCGTGTCGGAAAAATCGCGTCGATCGCATCGCATGAGATCGACGCGACTGACCCGATTTTTTGATTGAATCCAATGTAAATCGGGTCCCTGGGACCCGATTTTACATTGGATTCAATGTAAAATATTCCCTAGACCCCCAAATTTTATTACGTAAACCCCACCCCACGATAGACGCCAACCCGAAGCGTGGCGAGTGCAGCGAGCCCGCGAGGGGCGGCGGTGTGCGTCCTCCGACCTTTTCATTCCCCTACTATCCACGGCGGCGTGGAGTTGAGAATATATAGTGTGGCGAGCGCAGCGAGCCACCGAGCCCGAAGCGTGGCGAGCGGACGCGTATAACTTTACAGGTATACGCGTCCGCTCGCCACGCTTCGGGCTCGGTGGCTCGCTGCGCTCGCCACACTATATATTCTCAACTCCACGCCGACGTGGATAGTAGTGGAATGAAAAGGTCGGAGGACGCGGGCTCGCTGCGCTCGCCATGCTTCGGGTTGGCGTCTATCGTGGGGTGACGACGGGGCCATATATAATGTGAAATGGGTCTTATTGGCCCATTTCACATTTTTTTCAATGTGAGATGGACTTAATCAAGTCCATCTCATCTTGTGCCATTATAATGGCACAAGACCGACGCGATGCTCACGATTTCAATGTTAAAAATTATTTTAACATTGAAGCCTATGGCAAAATCGGGGGCATCACGTCGGTCGCGTCGGGACCAATGTTAATGGTCCCGACTGACGCGATGCCCCCGATTTTGTACCTTTGCCGGCAAAAGGAAATCGGGTCCATCGCGGGGATCGTGTACCTTAACTTAAAGGTACACTATCCCCACGATTGTGGCCGTGCCTGGAAACAAGTACCAAAAATTATTATAGGACCCCAGCAAGTTACTGCAGAATGGTCCCCACACATGTGATGTCTGCAGCCAGCACATACATGGCAGCATTGGTGGAGGCACAACATGACGGTAGGAGTCTAAAATAACAAACAATTCAACTCCCTAATAACAAACTCCTTGAATCAATGACTGAGATTAGAAAAGTCATCAGCATGATGGTCAGCAACATGGAGTCGTAACCACATGCTGAGAAGGCCGGGACCCACTTTGGGGTCAGGACCCACAGTTTGAGAGCCGCTGATCTATCACATTTGACGGAATATAGCTATCGCAATTGCGCCAGGTGTCTATCACATTTGCAGTCATGTATCTATCGCATTTGGTGGCATGAATTTATCCCATTTGCCGGCATATATTTATCACATTTGCAGTCATGTATCTATCACATTTGGTGGCATGAATTTATCCCATTTGCCAGCATATATCTATCCCATTTGCCGGCATATATCTATCCCATTTGCCGGCATATATCTATCCCATTTGCCGGCATGAATCTATCACATTTGCCGGCATATACAGATGGAGCCGGCTCCATCCTTGCAGGGGAAGGCGATTTTATTGCCATCCCCCACCAGCGGCCGGCTACCGCCAGCACCCACGTAAGAGATCACACCAAGGGTCACCCTTGGCACTTCATGGACTATACCCCCAGTACGAGATCTCTGGGCAACAACAGACGCAGGCAGTACCGGCGGAGGGACAGGGACCATGCAGACACAGGCTTAGATGCAGATGCCACCATAGGAGCCTGCACAGGTCTAGGAACAAACACTGGAGTGGGCACAGGGATAGGTACTATAGGCAGTACTGGAACAAGCTAACGGATTGATGTAGGTATTAATAATATGGAGTATGCATCTGCACCACATGTCTTTCTTTGCAGAACTACAAGTCCCAGCATGATAGCACCTCATGTAAATCGGGTGTGCATTCTAAGATCCCTCCCCCCCCATAGGATTGATGTAGGCACCAGAGCGGGTACAGGAGCAGACACAGGAGTCAGTGCAGGAGCGGGCACAGATGTAGACTTCTGCTCCACTGCAACCACCCTGGTCTTCCCCTGACTCCTTTGACCCTTGTTACCGGTACTTATGGGGGTGCCTGCCTTAACCGGTATTAGCTTATCGCCGTATATGGTCTCCACCAATACTGCTACTACCTTATCCACCCCTGGTTTGGCAGAATCCCCCAACCCTCACCCTGCTGGGGTGGCTGATCCACCTGCATCCCCGATTCTACCTTAGGAACACCCTCCCCCTCCATTCCTCTAATTTCCTCATAAAATGGGTGGTCCCCATTTTCCTCCACCACGTCCATATCCCCACCCTCACCATTTGGGGGAAATATCTCGCTTGCGCCCCCACCCTGAGAGACCTACCCTACTGCCTGATCAAATTGAGCTTTTAACCCCTCCAACTCCACCACTTTATCTGACAGAGTCTGCGCCAATCCAATCAATCCTCGGTCAGCACAGGCCTGTGTCTGCTGAATGCTTTATTTCTCAGCTTCTTCTTGGCTGCAATAGTAGCCTTCAGTTTACTCACTTCCTTGTCCAACTGTTGTAGCACATCAGCAATTGGGGACTCCTCAGGGGGCACCCGGACCTCATCCCCGGCCACCTCCCCCAAGTTCTCCCGCGGGCCACCCACCTCCATCGGCTCCATGCCATCCAGACTGCCTGCAGGGTCCTCCGCCAGCTGCACATCTCAGCGTACACACAGCCGCGGTCACGGGATCTGCCGCTTGACACTGTGCACCAGCGCCGACATCAATCACAGAGTGACGCTCCGGCCAGGATCTCCAGCAGAGAGCCGATCACTCCCCTCTGCTTCCATCGTCCGCGCCTCCCATTCCAGGAGATCCACTCCAGGTTTCTGCACGGTAGAGACTAGATCCCCTTCAGTTACAGTTACTGCCTTATGATATAGCACTTTATTATCTAGTCTCTACCTTATTATTTGTGTCTACATCCCCTTCTGTTATTGTACGTTTTGCCCCCTTGCTGGTCAAGCTGAAGTGGATTAAGCAAATTTAATAATATGTGTCTAGAACCACTTCTGATTTTGTACCAAGGGGGTGATTCACTAGCATTTTATCCCCAGTCTAGACGTGCTGGGGACCGATGGTGTGGCTCTGTGCATATTTGAGCATGTGTAGTTTCGCAGTGGGAATGCCTTCAGCGACTAGCACAGTCGCCAAGGTGTTTGTACGAGTAGGGGAGGGTGGCGGGGGTGGACACCGGTCTTTGGCAGAAGAATGCCCAGCATTTTATGGACGCCCCTGTGAAAACTCTGGGCATTCCTATGCCTACTGGGGGCGGATAACTGATGGCACATGACGTCAGCGGCCACCTCAAATTCGTACAATCTTACTTTTATCTATGAAGAGTAAGAATAATTATTTGATGGTGAGCGACCATCAACTGTTTTTCTTCTGTTATGCCACATGCGAGGGGTTAGGGTTACCAAGTGAATTTGGCGGTGGGGACCGGCCGTACAGCGTTAAGTCACTAAGCAGCGGGTGACTGCTGCTTAACTAGTGGTGATGAATCACCCATCAAAGTACACAAACTGAAGTGGATCTAGCTAATGTTCCATATTGTGTCCAGAATCACTTCTGTTTATGAGATACAAAATTTGAAGTGGATTTTGCCTACTTTACAGTTTGCATCTAAAACCACTGACTCTTTACTTAGCACGGCGCCCACGATTCTGATCGTGGTCATCGGGGGTAAAAAATCGCGGCCATCGCATGCACTAAAAAATCGGGTGCGACGCGACCGACGCGATGCCCACGATTTTCCATAGGGAACAATGTTAAAGGTCTCAATGGGCGCGGTTTTAGTGTTCAATGCCTCAATGGACCCGATTTTTCCATAGGAAACAATGTTAAATGGGCCACAGAGCCCAAATAGGCCACCTGAAGTGTGAAATGGGCCCCACAATTGTTAACGCCACCCCACCATCAACGTGAACCAGAAGCGTGGCGAGCGCAGCGAGCCTGCGAGGGGCGGCGGTACGCGTCCTCCGACCTTTTCATACCCCCACTATCCACGTCGGCGTGGAGTTGAGAATAAAATAGTGTGGCGAGCGCAGCGAGCCACCAAGCCCGAAGCGTGGCGAGCGGACGCGGATACCTTGTGGGGGCCATTTCACACTTCAGGGGGCCTATTTGGGCTCTGTGGCCCATTTAACATTGTTTCCTATGGAAAATCGGGTCCATTGAGGCATTGAACAGTAAAATCGCGTCCATTGAGACTTTTAACATTGTTCCCTATGGGAAATCGCGGCCATCGCGTCGGTCGGGTCGCACCCGATTTTGTAGTGCATTCAATGCCCGCGATGGCCGCGATGGGCGCCGTGCTACGTAAAGAGTACCAAAACCACTTCTGTTTTTGTTCCATGAACACGATTTTATAATGTGTGTCTACAACCACTTCTGTTTATGTAAGTTTTAGCCCCCCTACTGGTCAGATACAAAATTTGAAAGGCATTTAGCTCAATTTATATTAAAAAGCATAGTTCCCTTTCTGCTAATGTACCTGGCAGATGCTGACTTTTACTCCTAAACTCATTTGCTGCGCCTCAGCAGAGTGTCTCCCCGGGCCACAATTAGGAGTAAAATATGTGCTATAGCGTGTATTTGCGATCACTGCACAACACGCCACCACCTCCCATTGGCCAATACACCAGGTCCCCTGACATGACCCCGGTGCACAGGTCGATGCAAATGGAATCAAATAGGCGGTTTAAAAAAAATAATCTGTGATTGCAGCCAAAATGGGGGCAGTAATGCCCCTATTTTGCGGCTCTACTGAAATGCCTTTTAAACTGACCCTGGACATAGGCTTGTGTGGAGAGGCACAGGAGAAGTGGGTTGTATAAGGTTATAAATATTGGGGGAAATTTACTACGCTAAAATCATAAGAAATAGGTGTATTCGTATACAACAACACACCTATTTTTTACAAATTCGTATTTTCGGGATTTACTATCCCGAAAATACGTAAATTTGTATTCATGGCACATTTGTATTTGTATTTAAATGTACGAATGTATACACCATAGACAAAATACGAATAGGAATCGCCATTCAAAAGAATGGTGATTCCAAATTTCCAATTAGCGGCGGTAAATTGCTGCTAATTACCAGCCAAATTCGCCACGAAAATACACTTAACTTTCCTGGCATATTTGGCAGAAGCCTGCATGGATCAGTCAGATCCATGCAGGCTTAAGTGTAAAAAATAAATAAAAAGTAAATAAAATGGCGGGCCCTCCCCCCGGGCATAGCCAGCCTCAGACTCAGAGCTGGTCCTGGTTTAAAAAATAATCAAGGAAAAAAAATAATAGGGTTTCCCTTATTTTTTAAAACCAGCACCAGGCCCAAGGGCCAGTTCTGGCTCCCAAAATACGGGGGACAAACTGAATAGGGCTCCCCCGTATTTTAAGAACCAGCACCAGGCCCAACAAGCCAGCAGGGTAATGTCACAGACGGGGGACACTTATTATAGAAGGTCCAGTGGCCAAAACATTATTCCCCTAACTGCTCAGCCTGGGAAGGGGTCCTGGGGAGTGGGGACCCCCCAATAAAGGGGTCCCCCCCTCCAGAATTTATCTACCCAGGCTAAAGCCTGGGGCTGTCCCCAATGCCACCTTTTTAGGTGGCCATCGGGCTGATAAATGTGGGTAAAAAATAGTCCCAGCAAGCCTCCCCCATATACAGGGACTTGGAGAACCACAAGTCCCAGCATGCGGGGCATTAAATGGCCCACTGGAACTTGTAGTTCCACAGCAATACAAATAGTAAAATAAACACACAAACACACCAGAATAATAAAACGTTATTCCATACATAGCCCTTTCATACAGATACTTCCCTATGTTGAGCCCGTAGGTAGGCCGCCATCCGCCGTCCTGAAGAAATTCTTTGGGTACCTGTGGAAGGAAATCATACTCACCAGGTCCTCGGGCATAGATCAAGTCCTCTTCATTCCAAAGTAGAATCCAGGGGACTTGGCAAAAAAAAAAAACGCGCTAAACCCGACACCAAACCGGACTGACGAGAAGCCGCACGATGACTTTACATCTTGCCGCTCCTCCTGAATGCCGCTATTGGCCACCTAGCGGCCAATCAGGAGGAGGAGACGTAGGATGTAAACACATCCCCAGCTTCTCCTCATTACGGTTTGGGGTTTGGTTTAATATCTCACTCCCTTCTCTTTCCTTCCTCTCTCTAGCTATTTCCCTGACATCCCACTTCCCCTTTTGTTCCCTGACATTATCACTCTCTCTTGATACTGTCTCTTTCCATGATATTTTCTATAACTCAGGTTTGCACTCCTCCCTGTCTGTCGCTTAGGGTGACCAACTCATCCCTTTAATCCGGGACACATATTACTTACACAGGTTCTGTGGCAGTTTAAAACCAGGTGAAATGGAGCCTTGAGGTGTGGCAGTTTAAAACCAGGTGAAAGCCAGCCACAGAACCTGTGTAATTAATATGTGTCCCGGATTAAAGGGATGAGTTGGTCACCCTAGCTGGGCCCCAGAGCGGAAGTGGGCGGGGCCTGGCACCCTCAAACCCCCTGCCATGCCCAGGCTTGCCCTGGCAACTGTTGCTGGGCCCCAAAGCGGAAGTGGGCGGGGCATGGCGCCCCCCAGCCCCCAGTCATGCCCAGGCTTGCCCTGCCAACTGTTGCTGGGCCCCAAAGCGGAAGTGGGCGGGGTCTGGCGCCCTCAAGCCCCCTGCCATGCCCAGGCTTGCCTTGGCATCTGTTGCTGACCCCCAAAGCGGAAGTGGGCGGGACCTGGCGCCCTTCAGCCCCCTGCCATGCCCAGGGTTGCCCTGGCATCTGTTGCTGACCCCAAAAGCGGAATTGGGCGGGGCCAGGCGCCCTTCAGCCCCTTGCCATGCCCTGGGTTGCCCTGGCAACTGTTGCTGACCACTAAAGAGGAAGTGAGTGGGGCCAGGCGCCCTCCAGACCCCTGCCATGCCCAGGGTTGCCCTGGCAACTGTTGCTGGGCCCCAAAGCGGAAGTGGGAGGGGCCTGGCGCCCTCAAGCCTCCTGCCATGCCCAGGGTTGCCCTGGCAACTGTTGCTGGCCCCCAAAGCGGAAATGGGTTGGGCATGGCGCCCTCAAGCCCCCTGCCATGCCCAGGGTTGCCCTGGCAACTGTTGCTGGGCCCCAAACCGGAAGTGGGAGGGGCCTGGCGCCCTCAAGCCCCCTGCCATGCCCAGGGTTGCCCTGGCAACTGTTGCTGGGCCCCAAACCGGAAGTGGGCGGGGCATGGCGCCCTCAAGCCCCCTGCCATGCCCAGGGTTGCCCTGGCAACTGTTGCTGGCCCCCAAAGCGGAAGTGGGCGGGGCCTGGCACCCTCAAACCCCCTGCCATGCCCAGGGTTGCCCTGGCAACTGTCGCTGGGCCCCAAACCGGAAGTGGGCGGGGCCTGGCGCCCTCAAGCCCCCTGCCATGCCCAGGGTTGCCCTGGCAACTGTTGATGGCCCCCAAAGCGGAAGTGGGCGGTGCCTGGCGCCCTTCAGCCCCCTGCCATGCCCAGGGTTGCCCTGGCAACTGTTGCTGACCCTCAAAGCGGAAGTGGGCGGGGTCTGGCGCTCTCCAGCCCACTGCCATGCCCAGGGTTGCCTGGCAACTGTTGCTGGCCCACAAAGCGGAAGTGGGCGGGGCCTGGTGCCCTCCAGCCCCCAGCCATGCCCAAGGTTGCCCTGGCAACTGTTGCTGCCCCCAAAGCGGAAGTGGGCAGGGCCTGGAGCCCTCCAGTCCCCTGCCATGCCCAGGCTTGCCCTGGCAACTGTTGCTGGGCCCCAAAGCGGAAGTGGGCAGAGCCAGGCACCCTCAAGCCCCCTGCCATGCCCAGGCTTGCCCTGGCAACTGTTGCTGGGCCCCCAAAGCGGAAGTGGGCGGGACCTGGCGCCCTCAAGCCCCCTGCCATGCCCAGGCTTGCCCTGGCAACTGTTGCTGACCCCTAAAGCGGAAGTGGGCGGGACCTGGCGCCCTTCAGCCCCCTGCCATGCCCAGGGTTGCCGTGGCATCTGTTGCTGACCCCCAAAGCGGAAGTGGGCGGGACCTGGCGCCCTTCAGCCCCCTGCCATGCCCACGGTTGCCCTGGCATCTGTTGCTGACCCCCAAAGCGGAAGTGGGTGGGACCTGGTGCCCTCAAGCCTCCTTCCATGCCCAGGCTTGCCCTGGCAACTGTTGCTGGGCCCTAAAGCGGAAGTGGGCAGAGCCAGGCGCCCTCAAGCCCCCTGCCATGCCCAGGCTTGCCCTGGCAACTGTTGCTGTACCCCAAAGCGGAAGTGGGCAGGGCCAGGCGCCATCCAGCACCCTGCCATGCCCTGGGTTGCCCTGGCAACTGTAGCTGACCCCTAAAGCGGAAGTGGGTGAGGCCAGGCACCCTCCAGCCCCCTGCCATGCCCATGGTTGCCCTGGCAACTGTTGCTGGCCCCCAAGCGGAAGTGGGTGGGGCCTGGCGCCCTCAAGCCCCCTGCCATGCCCATGGTTGCCCTGGCAACTGTTCTGGCCCCCAAAGCGGAAGTGGGTTGGGCATGGCGCCCTTAAGCCCCCTGCCATGCCCAGGGTTGCCCTGGCAACTGTTGCTGACCCCTAAAGCGGAAGTGGGCGGGACCTGGCGCCCTTCGGCCCCCTGCCATGCACATGGTTGCCGTGGCATCTGTTGCTGACCCCCAAAGCGGAAGTGGGCGGGGCCAGGCGCCCTCCAGCCCCCTGCCATGCCCTGGGTTGCCCTGGCAACTGTTGCTGACCCCTAAAGCAGAAGTGGGTGGGGCCAGGCGCCCTCCAGCCCCCTGCCATGCCCAGGGTTGTCATGGCAACTGTTGCTGGGCCCCAAAGCGGAAGTGGGCGGGGCCTGGCGCCCTCAAGCCCCCTGCCATGCCCAGGGTTGCCGTGGCAACTGTTGCTGGCCCCCAAAGCGGAAGTGGGTTGGGCATGGCGCCCTCAAGCCCCCTGCCATGCCCAGGGTTGCCCTGGCAACTGTTGCTGGCCCTTAAAGCGGAAGTGGGCGGGGCCTGACGCCCTTAAGCCCCCTGCCATGCCCAGGGTTGCCCTGGCAACTGTTGCTGGGCCCCAAACCGGAAGTGGGCGGGGCCTGGCGCCATCAAGCCCCCTGCCATGCCCAGGGTTGCCCTGGCATCTGTTGCTGACCCCCAAAGCGGAAGTGGGCGGGACCTGGCGCCCTCAAGCCCCCTGCCATGCCCAGGCTTGCCCTGGCAACTGTTGCTGGGCCACAAACCGGAAGTGGGCGGGGCCTGGCGCCCTCAAGCCCCCAGCCATGTCCAGGCTTGCCCTGGCGACTGTTGCTGGGCCCCTAAAGCGGAAATGGGCGGGACCTGGCGCCCTCAAGCCCCCTGCCATGCCCAGGCTTGCCCTGGCAGCTGTTGCTGGACCCCAAAGCGGAAGTGGGCGGGGAAGGCGCCCTCCAGCCCCCTGCCATGCCCAGGGTTGCCCTGGCAACTGTTGCTGACCCCTAAAGCGGAAGTGGGCGGGGCCTGGCGTCCTTCAGCCCCCTGCCATGCCCAGGGTTGCCCTGGCAACTGTGGCTGGCCCCCAAAGCGGAAGTGGGCGGGGCCTGGCGCCCTCAAGCCCCCTGCCATGCCCAGGGTTTCCCTGGCAACTGTTGCTAGGCCCCAAAGCGGAAGTGGGAAGGGCCTGGCGCCCTCCAGCCCCCTGCCTTGCCCAAGGTTGCCCTGGCAACTGTTGCTGCCCCCAAAGCGGAAGTGGGCGGGGCCTGGCGCCCTCAAGCCCCCTGCCATGCCCAGGCTTGCCCTGGCAACTGTTGCTGGGCCCCAAAGCGGAAGTGGGCGGGTCCAGGCCCCCTTAACCCCCCTGCCATGCCCAGGGTTGCCCTAGCAACTGTTGCTGGCCCCCAAAGCGGAAGTGGGCGGGTCCAGGCCCCCTTAAGCCCCCTGCCATGCCCAGAGTTGCCCTGGCAACTGTTGCTGGCCCCCAAAGCGGAAGTAGGCGGGTCCAGGCCGCCTTAAGCCCCCCTGCCATGCCCAGGGTTGTCTTGGCAACTGTTGCTGGCCCCCAAAGCGGAAGTGGGCGGGTCCTGGCGCCCTTACGCCCCCTGCCATGCCCAGGGTTGCCCTGGCAACTGTTGCTGGCCCCCCAAAGCGGAAGTGGGCGAAGCCAGGCCCCCTTAAGCCCCCTGCCATGCCCAGGGTAGTCCTGGCAACTGTTGCTGGCCCCAAAAGCGGAAGTGGGTGGGTCCTGGCGCCCTTAAGCCCCCTGCCATGCCCAGGGTAGCCCTGGCAACTGTTGCTGGCCCCCAAAGCGGAAGTGGGCGGGTCCAGGCCCCCTTAAGCCCCCTGCCATGCCCAGGGTTGCCCTGGCAACTGTTGCTGGCCCCTAAAGCGGAAGTGGGCGGGTCCTGGCCCCCTTAAGCCCCCTGCCTTGCCCAGGGTTGCCCTGGCAACTGTTGCTGGCCCCCAAAGCGGAAGTGGGCGGGTCCTGGCCCCCTTAAGCCCCCTGCCTTGCCCAGGGTTGCCCTGGCAACTGTTGCTGGCCCCCAAAGCGGAAGTGGGCGGGTCCTGGCGCCCTTAAGCCCCCTGCCATGCCCAGGGTTGCCCTGGCAACTGTTGCTGGCCCCCAAAGCGGAAGTGGGCGGGTCCTGGCCCCCTTAAGCCCCCTGCCTTGCCCAGGGTTGCCCTGGCAACTGTTGCTGGCCCCCAAAGCGGAAGTGGGCGGGTCCAGGCCCCCTTAAGCCCCCTGCCATGCCCAGGGTTGCCCTGGCAACTGTTGCTGGCCCCCAGAACGGAAGTGGGCGGGTCCAGGCCCCCTTAAGCCCCCTGCCATGCCCAGGGTTGCCCTGGCAACTGTTGCTGGCCCCCAAAGCGGAAGTGGGTGGGTCCTGGCCCTCTTAAGCCCCCTGCCTTGCCCAGGGTTGTCCTGGCAACTGTTGCTGGCCCCCAAAGCGGAAGTGGGCGAATCCAGGCCCCCTTAAGCCCCCTGCCATGCCCAGGGTAGCCCTGGCAACTGTTGCTGGCCCCCAAAGCGGAAGTGGGCGGGTCCAGGCCCCCTTAAGCCCCCTGCCATGCCCAGGGTGTCCCTGGCAACTGTTGCTGGCCCCCAAAGCGGAAGTGGCCGGGTCCAGGCCCCCTTAAGCCCCCTGCCATGCCCAGGGTTGCCCTGGCAACTGTTGCTGGCCCCCAAAGCGGAAGTGGGCGGGTCCAGGTGCCCTTAAGCCCCCTGCCATGCCCAGGGTTGTCCTCGCAACTGTTGCTGGCCCCCAAAGCGGAAGTGGGCGGGTCCAGGCGCCCTTAAGCCCCCTGCTATGCCCAGGGTTGTCCTCGCAACTGTTGCTGGCCCCCAAAGCGGAAGTGGGCGGGTCCAGGCGCCCTTAAGCCCCCTGCCATGCCCAGGGTTGCCCTGGCAACTGTTGCTGGCCCCCAAAGCGGAAGTGGGCGGGTCCTGGCGCCCTTAAGCCCCCTGCCATGCCCAATGTTGCCCTGGCAACTGTTGCTGGCCCCCAAAGCGGAAGTGGGCGGGTCCTGGCACCCTTAAGCCCCCTGCCATGCACAGGGTTGCCCTGGCAACTGTTGCTGGCCCCCAAAGCGGAAGTGGGGGGGTCCAGGCCCCCTTAAGCCCCCTGCCATGCACAGGGCTGCCCTGGCAACTGTTGCTGGCCCCCAAAGCGGAAGTGGGCGGGTCCAGGCCCCCTTAAGCCCCCTGCCATGCCCAGGGTTGCCCTGGCAACTGTTGCTGGCCCCCAAAGCGGAAGTGGGCGGGTCCAGGCTCCCTTAAGCCCCCTGCCATGCCCAGGGTAGCCCTGGCAACTGTTGCTGGCCCCCAAAGCGGAAGTGGGCGGGTCCAGGCCCCCTTAAGCCCCCTGCCATGTCCCCCCTGCCTGTTTTTGTTCCATGAACACGATTTTATAATGTGTGTCTACAACCACTTCTGTTTATGTAAGTTTTAGCCCCCCTACTGGTCAGATACAAAATTTGAAAGGCATTTAGCTCAATTTATATTAAAAAGCATAGTTCCCTTTCTGCTAATGTACCTGGCAGATGCTGACTTTTACTCCTAAACTCATTTGCTGCGCCTCAGCAGAGTGTCTCCCCGGGCCACAATTAGGAGTAAAATATGTGCTATAGCGTGTATTTGCGATCACTGCACAACACGCCACCACCTCCCATTGGCCAATACACCAGGTCCCCTGACATGACCCCGGTGCACAGGTCGATGCAAATGGAATCAAATAGGCGGTTTAAAAAAAATAATCTGTGATTGCAGCCAAAATGGGGGCAGTAATGCCCCTATTTTGCGGCTCTACTGAAATGCTTTTTAAACTGACCCTGGACATAGGCTTGTGTGGAGAGGCACAGGAGAAGTGGGTTGTATAAGGTTATATATATTGGGGGAAATTTACTACGCTAAAATCATAAGAAATAGGTGTATTCGTATACAACAACACACCTATTTTTTACAAATTCGTATTTTCGGGATTTACTATCCCGAAAATACGTAAATTTGTATTCATGGCACATTTGTATTTGTATTTGTATTTAAATGTACGAATGTATACACCATAGACAAAATACGAATAGGAATCACCATTCAAAAGAATGGTGATTCCAAATTTCCAATTAGCGGCGGTAAATTGCTGCTAATTACCAGCCAAATTCGCCACGAAAATACACTTAACTTTCCTGGCATATTTGGCAGAAGCCTGCATGGATCAGTCAGATCCATGCAGGCTTAAGTGTAAAAAATAAATAAAAAAAAAGTAAATAAAATGGCGGGCCCTCCCCCCGGGCATAGCCAGCCTCAGACTCAGAGCTGGTCCTGGTTTAAAAAATAATCAAGGAAAAAAAATAATAGGGTTTCCCTTATTTTTTAAAACCAGCACCAGGCCCAAGGGCCAGTTCTGGCTCCCAAAATACGGGGGACAAACTGAATAGGGCTCCCCCGTATTTTAAGAACCAGCACCAGGCCCAACAAGCCAGCAGGGTAATGTCACAGACGGGGGACACTTATTATAGAAGGTCCAGTGGCCAAAACATTATTCCCCAACAATCTTATGCATAGGTGAGCTGTAAGATGTCTTGTTTCCAGAACCAGCCTCACCAAGGCTTCGAGGGACGAAATATTGTCTCCCGGGAGATACACACGTTGTTGTACTGTGTCAAAGAGAAGACCCAGAAAAATCAACCAGTCTCTGAGTCGGCTCTAACTGGGACTTGGGAAAATTGATTATCCACCCATGCTGAATCAAAAACTGATGTGTGAGGAAGGCATCCGAAATCAATCTCTCCCTGCACGGAGCCTTGAGGAGAAGATGGTCTAATCCTTTTAAATTCAGGATTGGACGGAACGTGCAATTTGGCTCGGGCACCAAAAAAAAGTTGGAATAAAAGCCCTGTCCTCTTTGATCCACTGGTACAGTTACAATTACTCCTGATTGTAACAGTTTCTGGATTGAAGCCTGGAGTGCTTCTCGCTTCAACTCCAGTAGCGGAAGACCTGTTAAAAAAAAAAATTGGGGAGGAAAAGTTGTGAACTCCAGCTGGTATCCTCTTGATACCACCTGCTGTGCCCACGAATCTGTGCAAGTCTGTCGCCATGCCTCTGCAAAAGCCAACAGCCTTGCCCCCACCTGGGCACCTCCCAAGTGGTCGGGGAGCCTGTCATGCCACGGGCTTGTCGGGAGCTTTTTGCTTCTGGCGGCGTGAGGTAGCAGCTGTAGGTACTGATGTGGCTGCTCCTCTGCCACGCTTTCCTCTGAAGGCTAAAAAGGTCCTTTACTTCTGCCTCCTGATGCTCCTCGAAAGGTCCGAAAGGATGGCCATCCATAGGGTCTCTTAGAAACCGGCGCCAGGGAAGGCAGAAAAGTCGATTTACCACCAGTAGCTTGCAAAATCAACTCCGCCCTGGGCCTATTATTATTAAGACCTGCCACAAGCTGAGCTGCCCATTTCTCCATGGCCTTGCTCACTCAGGCTCCTGCCAGAGCAGGCATAGCAAAATCCCAGAAGTGGAATAAAGGGATTTTAGAGTGGCCTCCAAAGTGCGGTCTGGACCCTAAATCTCCTGGACACCTGGAATTTTTTATACGGTGACTGCCAGGCCTCCAATAACAACCTATCTAATCCTGGAGACTCCAGAAAACATACCTGCGGCTTTGGAGACCTCCCGAAAATGGAACTTGGAACCGGGACTTCTGGATCTGATAAATCCAAAGTCTGCTTAACGGTTCTAATAAGGGCATCAATACCCTGAGATTCCTCTTCTGCATATTCCTCCACGGAGGGTTCCGCTAACTCTTCCACCAAAAATTCTCCCTCCTCTGTCGAAGAAAATTCTTCGGCATCATCTCACTGCACTAATGCAGCCGGACCTCTTCTCTTAGCTTCCTGAGAAAAAGGATTACCCTGAGATGAGGAAGGAAAATTCCTGGCTAAAGAACCCACTGACCTTAACAAGGATCTAGCCCATGGAGGTTCAAGAGAAGTTAAATTTTCAATCTGTGTATGCAGCGCTTCCCTTTCCCTGCGAGAAGCTGTCAGCTCTGCAGCTAAATTAGACAGCACAGCTGTAAGGGATTCGGATGGTTGCTGCTGCTGCGGGGCTGTCCTTGAGGACTGACCTGCCCCATAACAAGTCTCACATGCAGTTACTCCCTTAACATGCTGAGTATACTGGACTTTGCATTTTTTGCATGTATACAGTTTAAGGGCTGCTTTAGAGGTACTTCTCTCAGCCATACCTGCAGACAACTGTGCACACAGACCCCCACAAGTGTATACACTGACCTGGGTCTGAAGTGGAACAAGGGAAAAGCAGCCTTATTCCGAATTCCTCCCACCACCAGCGTCCCCAGACCACAGTACCTGAATGTTTTAGGGGAAGCTTGCTTTGCTGCACAGGTATCCTTAATAGGAGCTGCCGCTGCTGCAGATAGTGTTCCCGATAGGCTTCTTTTACAGGGCGCTGCGCCCTGCCACTTTAAATGAAGCCAAATTCTGCCCTGCCCATTCTTGGCCGCCCTGCATAGTTAATAGCTGCAGAGACATTACATACTGTCCCTCCCCGGCCGCGCTTCCTGTCTCTGCTGCAGGGTGTTCTTGGCCACCCTGCGCCCTGTTTAGAGCCGCTGAGACATTATTAATGTCCCTCCCTGGCCTCGCTTCCAGTGTCCGCCCGCTGACAGTGTATGCTGTCAGCTATTATAAAAAGCATGCCTCCTCCCACCTGCTGCTTTGACATGCCGCTCACCTCCTGTTAAGTGAGCGGCTGTCAGCTGTTCCGTAAACCATCCCTCCTCCCCCTGCTGCGCTGACAGGCAGAGGCGTATGGAGGGTGGAGCCGGCGGAGCTCCAGGCGCAGACATAACACAGGCGCCGAAACCGCCAGCTCCCTTGCCCTGTTCGCCCGCTCGCCCAGCTACCCCTCTCCCTGCTGCGCTATAATAGATTAAAGTCTCAGCCGTGGGTAGCGGCACAGCCTCTTGTGCAGTCTGACAGAGCTCCAGCGCTCCTGTCAGCCCGCGCCGCGTCTCTGGTTGCTGGGCAACCAGAGACGCTACTTCTCTTTTACTCATTCGGAGGGGATCGCTGCTCGGGTGTCGGTCGCTCGATGGTGTGGCGCTCAGGTGTCACAAGATGGTTTATATAGCATAAATGTGCCGATGGTGTGACGCTCCGGTGTCACAAGATGGTTATATAGCATAAATGTGCAGATGGTATGACGCTCAGGTGTCACAAGATGGATTATATAGCATAAATGTGCTGATGGTGTGACGCTCTCAGGTGTCACAAGATGGTTATATAGCATAAATGGGTACTTGTGTAGTTTCACGGCGCCAGTATGGCTCGCCACGCTATTTAAAATCAACTCCATTCCAACATGGATAGTGGGGGTATGAACTACCCATGTGCGCATGGAGTTAAGTTACTTTTTTTGACATATTTCGTGGCGAGCGTAGAACCCGGAAGTAGCACGGCGCCATGCTGGCGCCATGAAACTACACAAGTACCAATAAATGTGCTCCGGTGTCACAAGATGGGTTATATAGCATAAATGTGCTGATGTGTGAAGCTCGGGTGTCACCATTTTGACCCTTTAAATTAAAAATGTGCCCTCACGATTGAAAAATGTGTCCTCACGATTAAAAAATGTGCCCTCCCCGTGGTTAGCACCCTGCCCTAAAAAATTTCTAGAGTGAACACTATGCAGAGAACAGGCAATGTGGGACCTCCTGTGTCCTGCTAATACAGGAAGCTAATCCGGCACAGATCCCCTTCAGGGAACTGACTTCCACCTCCGCACTTCCGGTCCGCCCCCTGCCTTAAAGTGACACCGCCAGCAAGGAGTGTCTCCGGTGAGCGGGTAAGACACCTGCCGGCTATGTTACTGCAGGGAGAACGCTCCCGCGACTCCCTGCTGCCTGCCTCATTACCTGGTCAGCTAGCTAGGCTGACCAGGACCACACAGCATCCCGTCCCTGGAGGTGTGTTGTAGCCTCTGGACCCGTATGCAAGCTGCATGCAGCTGCGGCGGGCCCCCGGGAGTACACCCCGGTGGCTGAGCCCAGGAGGAACACTGCATGCATGCAGTGTCGACCTGGCTCCCTCCAGGGACATGTGCAGTAAGAAAACACTGCCATAAGATAAAATACAAAAAAAAATGCCTTCTGTCTCAGAGAGACCTACACCCGGGCGACTCCTTCGGACACTTTTTTCAAAAGACTGCAGTCTGGAGGGGAATGGGAGGGGAAGTAGCCAGCAGTTCAAAATTTCTTAAAGTGCCGGCTCCTCCAGATCACATCCCAATCCCCATGGTTAAAGGCAGTGTCCCCTGCTGGATGTGGGAGAAATATCTATCCCATTTGCCGGCATGAATTTATCCCATTTGCCTGAATATATCTACCCCATTTGCTGGCATGTTTCTATACCATTTTCTGGCATGGGTACTTGTTTCCTAGCACGGCCACAATCTTTGGGATCGTGTACCTTTAAGTTAAGGTACACGATCCCCGCGATGGACCCGAATTCCTTTGAAATCAGGTCCATTTTGCCGGCAAAGGAAAAATCGGGGGCATCGCGTCAGTCGGGACTATTAACATTGGTCCCGACGCGACCGACGCGATGCCCCCGATTTTGCCATAGGCTTCAATGTTAAAATAATTTTTAACATTGAAATCGGGAGCATCGCGTCGGTCTTGTGCCATTATAATGGCACAAGATGAGATGGACTTGATTAAGTCCATCTCACATAGGAAAAAATGTGAAAAATGTGAAATGGGCCAATATGACCCATTTCACATTATATATGGCCCCGTCGTCACCCCACGATAGACGCCAACCCGAAACGTGGCGAGCGCAGCGAGCCCGCAAGGGGCGGCGGTGTGCGTCCTCCAACCTTTTCATTCCGCTACTATCCACGTCGGCGTGGAGTTGAGAATATATAGTGTGGCGAGCGCAGCGAGCCACCGAGCCCTAACCCTAACCCCGCGAGGGGACGCGTATACCTGTGAAGTTATACGCGTACGCTCGCCACGCTTCGGGCTCGGTGGCTCGCCACACTATATATTCTCAACTCTACACCGACGTGGATAGTAGGGGAATGAAAAGGTCGGAGGACGCGCACCGCCGCCGCTCGCCACGCTTCGGGTTGGCGTCTATCGTGGGGTGGGGCTCACGGGGTTAAATTTGGGGGTCTAGGGAATATTTTACATTGAATCCAATATAAAATCGGGTCCCAGGGACCCCTATTCACATTTGATTCAATTAAAAAATCGGGTCGGTCGCATCGCATGCGACCAAATCACATGTGATGGACGCGATTTTTCCGACACGACCACCCCGATGGAAATCGGTGTGGCTGTGCTAGGAAACAAGTACCCTGGCATTCACATATGCCGGAATGTTTCCATCACATTTGCCGGCATATATCTATCACATTTACCGGCATGGATCTATCACATTTGCCGGCATGGATCTATCACATTTGCCGGCATGGATCTATCACATTTTCCGGCATGTATATATCACATTTGCTGGCATGTTTCCATCACATTTGCCGGCATGTTTCCATCACATTTGCCGGCATGTTTCCATCACATTTGCCGGTATTTATCACATTTGACGGCATATATATATCGCATTTGCTGGCATGTTTCCATCACATTTGCCGGCATGTATCTGTCACATTTTAGTGTTCATTCTAGCACCCGCCATATTTGAAAACCCATGCAGTTCCTCTTCCCTGAGTGGGGTGTCGCTGTCTGCTGTAGTGCTTCTAGCACAGTGTGGTCTGTATATCAGCACTGATATGCAAACCAGACCAATGCTAGAAATGCCAGAGCAGACAGTGACACCCCAGGCAGGGCAGAGGAACTGCATGGGTTTTCAAATACAGCGGGTGCTAGAATGAACACCACATTTGCCGGCATATATCTATCACATTTGCTGGCATGAATTTATCCTATTTGCCTGAATATATCTATCCCATTTGCCGGAATATATCTACCCCATTTGGCGGCATGAATCTATCACATTTGCCGACATATATCTATCCCATTTGCTGGCATAGATCTATCCCATTTGCTGGCATATATCTATCACATTTGCAGGCATGTATCTATCACATTTGCAGGCATTTATCGATCACATTTGCCTCCATATATCTCTCACATTTGCCGGCATGAATCTATCCCATTTGCCGGCATATATCTATCACATTTGCCGGCATGAATCTATCACATTTGCAGGGATATATCTATCACATTTGCCAGCATTTATCTATCACATTTGCTGGCATTTATCACATTTGACGGCATATATCTATCACAGTTGACGGCATGTTTCTACCACATTTTCTGGCATATATCTATCCCATTTGCTGGCATATATCTATCACATTTGCAGGCATTTATCTATCACATTTGCAGGCATGTATCTATCACATTTGCCTCCATATATCTCTCACATTTGCCGGCATGAATCTATCCCATTTGCCGGCATTTATCGCATTTGCCGGCATATATCTATCACATTTGACGGCATGAATCTATCACATTTGCAGGGATTTATCGATCACATTTGCAGGCATTTATCTATCACATTTGCAGGCATTTATCTATCACATTTGCAGGCATTTATCGATCACATTTGCCTCCATATATCTCTCACATTTGCCGGCATGAATCTATCCCATTTGCCGGCATGAATCTATCCCATTTGCCGGCATTTATCGCATTTGCCGGCATATATCTATCACATTTGCCGGCATTTATCTATCACATTTGCAGGCATTTATCGATCACATTTGCCTCCATATATCTCTCACATTTGCCGGCATGAATCTATCCCATTTGCCGGCATATATCTATCACATTTGCCGGCATGAATCTATCACATTTGCCAGCATTTATCTATCACATGTGCTGGCATTTATCACATTTGACGGCATATATCTATCACAGTTGACGGCATGTTTCTACCACATTTTCTGGCATATATCTATCACATTTGCTGGCATGAATCTATCACAGGGTCCTCAAACTATTTAGCTCTGGGACCCCATCAGGCAATAAAAATAAGGTACTTGTTTCCTAGCACGGCCACGCCGATTTACATCGGGGTGGTCGTGTCGGAAAAATCGCGTCGATCGCATCGCATGCGATCGACGCGACTGACCCGATTTTTTGATTGAATCCAATGTAAATCGGGTCCCTGGGACCCGATTTTACATTGGATTCAATGTAAAATATTCCCTAGACCCCCAAATTTTACTACATAAACCCCACCCCACGATAGACGCCAACCCGAAGCGTGGCGAGCACAGCGAGCCCGCGAGGGGCGGCGGTGTGCGTCCTCCGACCTTTTCATTCCCCTACTATCCACGGCGGCGTGGAGTTGAGAATATATAGTGTGGCGAGCGCAGCGAGCCACCGAGCCCGAAGCGTGGCGAGCGGACGCGTATAACTTTACAGGTATACGCGTCCGCTCGCCACGCTTCGGGCTCGGTGGCTCGCTGCGCTCGCCACACTATATATTCTCAACTCCATGCCGACGTGGATAGTAGGGGAATGAAAAGGTCGGAGGACGCGCACCGCCGTCCCTCGCGGGCTCGCTGCGCTCGCCACGCTTTGGGTTGGCGTCTATTTGCTGGCATGTTTCCATCACATTTGCCGGCATTTATCTATCACATTTGCCGGTATTTATCACATTTGACGGCATATATCTATCGCATTTGCTGGCATGTTTCCATCACATTTGCCGGCATGTATCTATCACATTTTAGTGTTCATTCTAGCACCCGCCATATTTGAAAACCCATGCAGTTCCTCTTCCCTGCGTGGGGTGTCGCTGTCTGCTGTAGTGCTTCTAGCACAGTGTGGTCTGTATATCAGCACTGATATGCAAACCAGACCCATGCTAGAAATGCCAGAGCAGACAGTGACACCCCAGGCAGGGCAGAGGAACTGCATTGGTTTTCAAATATAGCGGGTGCTAGAATGAACACCACATTTGCCGGCATATATCTATCACATTTGCTGGCATAAATTTATCCCACTTGCCGGAATATATCTACCCCATTTGGCGGCATGAATCTATCACATTTGCCGGCATATATCTATCACATTTGCCGGCATTTATCTATCACATTTGCAGGCATTTATCTATCACATTTGCCTCCATATATCTCTCACATTTGCCGGCATATATCTATCACAGTTGACGGCATATATCTATCACATTTGCAGGCATTTATCTATCACATTTGCAGGCATTTATCGATCACATTTGCCTCCATATATCTCTCACATTTGCCGGCATATATCTATCACAGTTGACGGCATGTTTCTATCACATTTTCTGGCATATATCGATCACATTTGCCGGCATGAATCTATCACAGGGTCCTCAAACTATTTAGCTCTGGGACCCCATCAGGCAATAAAAATAAGGTACTTGTTTCCTAGCACGGCCACGCCGATTTACATCGGGGTGGTCGTGTCGGAAAAATCGCATTGATCGCATCGCATGCGATTTGGTCGCATGCGATGCGATCGACGCGACTGACCTGATTTTTTGATTGAATCCAATGTAAATCGGGTCCCTGGGACCCGATTTTACATTGGATTCAATGTAAAATATTCCCTAGACCCCCAAATTTTACTACGTAAACCCCACCCCACGCTAGACGCAAACCGGCGGCGGCGGTGTGCGTCCTCCGACCTTTTCATTCCTCTACTATCCACGGCGGCGAGGAGTTGAGAATATATAGTGTGGCGAGCGCAGCGAGCCACCGAGCCCGAAGCGTGGCGAGCGGACGCGTATATCTTTACAGGTATACGCGTCCGCTCGCCACGCTTCCGGCTCGGAGGCTCGCTGCGCTCGCCACACTATATATTCTCAACTCCATGTCGACGTGGATCGTAGGGGAATGAAAAGGTCGGAGGACGCGCACCGCCGTCCCTCGCGGGCTCGCTGCGCTCGCCACGCTTTGGGTTGGCGTCTATTTGCTGGCATGTTTCCATCACATTTGCCGGCATTTATCTATCACATTTGCCGGTATTTATCACATTTGACGGCATATATCTATCGCATTTGCTGGCATGTTTCCATCACATTTGCCGGCATGTATCTATCACATTTGCCAGCATATATCTATCACATTTGCTGGCATGAATTTATCCCATTTGCCGGAATATATCTACCCCATTTGGCGGCATGAATCTATCACATTTGCCGGCATATATCTATCGCATTTGCTGGCATGTTTCCATCACATTTGCCGGCATATATCTATCACATTTGCCGACATATATCTATCACATTTGCCGACATATATCTATCACATTTGCCGACATATATCTATCACATTTGCCGACATATATCTATCACATTTGCCGACATATATCTATCCCATTTGCTGGCATGTATCTATCACATTTGCAGGCATATATCTATCACATTTGCCTCCATATATCTCTCACATTTACAGGCATTTATCGATCACATTTGCCTCCATATATCTCTCACATTTGCTGGCATGAATCTATCCCATTTGCCGGCATTTATCGCATTTGCCGGCATATATCTATCGCATTTGCCGGCATGAATCTATCACATTTGCAGGGATATATCTATCACATTTGCCAGCATTTATCTATCACATTTGCTGGCATTTATCACATTTGACGGCATATATCTATCACAGTTGACGGCATGTTTCTACCACATTTTCTGGCATATTTCTTTAACTGTGTCCTCAAACTATTTAGCTCTGGGACCCCATCAGGCAATAAAAATAAGGTACTTGTTTCCTAGCACGGCCACGCCGATTTACATCGGGGTGGTCGTGTCGGAAAAATCGCGTCGATCGCATCGCATGAGATCGACGCGACTGACCCGATTTTTTGATTGAATCCAATGTAAATCGGGTCCCTGGGACCCGATTTTACATTGGATTCAATGTAAAATATTCCCTAGACCCCCAAATTTTATTACGTAAACCCCACCCCACGATAGACGCCAACCCGAAGCGTGGCGAGTGCAGCGAGCCCGCGAGGGGCGGCGGTGTGCGTCCTCCGACCTTTTCATTCCCCTACTATCCACGGCGGCGTGGAGTTGAGAATATATAGTGTGGCGAGCGCAGCGAGCCACCGAGCCCGAAGCGTGGCGAGCGGACGCGTATAACTTTACAGGTATACGCGTCCGCTCGCCACGCTTCGGGCTCGGTGGCTCGCTGCGCTCGCCACACTATATATTCTCAACTCCACGCCGACGTGGATAGTAGTGGAATGAAAAGGTCGGAGGACGCGGGCTCGCTGCGCTCGCCATGCTTCGGGTTGGCGTCTATCGTGGGGTGACGACGGGGCCATATATAATGTGAAATGGGTCTTATTGGCCCATTTCACATTTTTTTCAATGTGAGATGGACTTAATCAAGTCCATCTCATCTTGTGCCATTATAATGGCACAAGACCGACGCGATGCTCACGATTTCAATGTTAAAAATTATTTTAACATTGAAGCCTATGGCAAAATCGGGGGCATCACGTCGGTCGCGTCGGGACCAATGTTAATGGTCCCGACTGACGCGATGCCCCCGATTTTGTACCTTTGCCGGCAAAAGGAAATCGGGTCCATCGCGGGGATCGTGTACCTTAACTTAAAGGTACACTATCCCCACGATTGTGGCCGTGCCTGGAAACAAGTACCAAAAATTATTATAGGACCCCAGCAAGTTACTGCAGAATGGTCCCCACACATGTGATGTCTGCAGCCAGCACATACATGGCAGCATTGGTGGAGGCACAACATGACGGTAGGAGTCTAAAATAACAAACAATTCAACTCCCTAATAACAAACTCCTTGAATCAATGACTGAGATTAGAAAAGTCATCAGCATGATGGTCAGCAACATGGAGTCGTAACCACATGCTGAGAAGGCCGGGACCCACTTTGGGGTCAGGACCCACAGTTTGAGAGCCGCTGATCTATCACATTTGACGGAATATAGCTATCGCAATTGCGCCAGGTGTCTATCACATTTGCAGTCATGTATCTATCGCATTTGGTGGCATGAATTTATCCCATTTGCCGGCATATATTTATCACATTTGCAGTCATGTATCTATCACATTTGGTGGCATGAATTTATCCCATTTGCCAGCATATATCTATCCCATTTGCCGGCATATATCTATCCCATTTGCCGGCATATATCTATCCCATTTGCCGGCTTGAATCTATCACATTTGCCGGCATATACAGATGGAGCCGGCTCCATCCTTGCAGGGGAAGGCGATTTTATTGCCATCCCCCACCAGCGGCCGGCTACCGCCAGCACCCACGTAAGAGATCACACCAAGGGTCACCCTTGGCACTTCATGGACTATACCCCCAGTACGAGATCTCTGGGCAACAACAGACGCAGGCAGTACCGGCGGAGGGACAGGGACCATGCAGACACAGGCTTAGATGCAGATGCCACCATAGGAGCCTGCACAGGTCTAGGAACAAACACTGGAGTGGGCACAGGGATAGGTACTATAGGCAGTACTGGAACAAGCTAACGGATTGATGTAGGTATTAATAATATGGAGTATGCATCTGCACCACATGTCTTTCTTTGCAGAACTACAAGTCCCAGCATGATAGCACCTCATGTAAATCGGGTGTGCATTCTAAGATCCCTCCCCCCCCATAGGATTGATGTAGGCACCAGAGCGGGTACAGGAGCAGACACAGGAGTCAGTGCAGGAGCGGGCACAGATGTAGACTTCTGCTCCACTGCAACCACCCTGGTCTTCCCCTGACTCCTTTGACCCTTGTTACCGGTACTTATGGGGGTGCCTGCCTTAACCGGTATTAGCTTATCGCCGTATATGGTCTCCACCAATACTGCTACTACCTTATCCACCCCTGGTTTGGCAGAATCCCCCAACCCTCACCCTGCTGGGGTGGCTGATCCACCTGCATCCCCGATTCTACCTTAGGAACACCCTCCCCCTCCATTCCTCTAATTTCCTCATAAAATGGGTGGTCCCCATTTTCCTCCACCACGTCCATATCCCCACCCTCACCATTTGGGGGAAATATCTCGCTTGCGCCCCCACCCTGAGAGACCTACCCTACTGCCTGATCAAATTGAGCTTTTAACCCCTCCAACTCCACCACTTTATCTGACAGAGTCTGCGCCAATCCAATCAATCCTCGGTCAGCACAGGCCTGTGTCTGCTGAATGCTTTATTTCTCAGCTTCTTCTTGGCTGCAATAGTAGCCTTCAGTTTACTCACTTCCTTGTCCAACTGTTGTAGCACATCAGCAATTGGGGACTCCTCAGGGGGCACCCGGACCTCATCCCCGGCCACCTCCCCCAAGTTCTCCCGCGTGCCACCCACCTCCATCGGCTCCATGCCATCCAGACTGTCTGCAGGGTCCTCCGCCAGCTGCACATCTCAGCGTACACACAGCCGCGGTCACGGGATCTGCCGCTTGACACTGTGCACCAGCGCCGACATCAATCACAGAGAGCGACGCTCCGGCCAGGATCTCCAGCAGAGAGCCGATCACTCCCCTCTGCTTCCATCGTCCGCGCCTCCCATTCCAGGAGATCCACTCCAGGTTTCTGCACGGTAGAGACTAGATCCCCTTCAGTTACAGTTACTGCCTTATGATATAGCACTTTATTATCTAGTCTCTACCTTATTATTTGTGTCTACATCCCCTTCTGTTATTGTACGTTTTGCCCCCTTGCTGGTCAAGCTGAAGTGGATTAAGCAAATTTAATAATATGTGTCTAGAACCACTTCTGATTTTGTACCAAGGGGGTGATTCACTAGCATTTTATCCCCAGTCTAGACGTGCTGGGGACCGATGGTGTGGCTCTGTGCATATTTGAGCATGTGTAGTTTCGCAGTGGGAATGCCTTCAGCGACTAGCACAGTCGCCAAGGTGTTTGTACGAGTAGGGGAGGGTGGCGGGGGTGGACACCGGTCTTTGGCAGAAGAATGCCCAGCATTTTATGGACGCCCCTGTGAAAACTCTGGGCATTCCTATGCCTACTGGGGGCGGATAACTGATGGCACATGACGTCAGCGGCCACCTCAAATTCGTACAATCTTACTTTTATCTATGAAGAGTAAGAATAATTATTTGATGGTGAGCGACCATCAACTGTTTTTCTTCTGTTATGCCACATGCGAGGGGTTAGGGTTACCAAGTGAATTTGGCGGTGGGGACCGGCCGTACAGCGTTAAGTCACTAAGCAGCGGGTGACTGCTGCTTAACTAGTGGTGATGAATCACCCATCAAAGTACACAAACTGAAGTGGATCTAGCTAATGTTCCATATTGTGTCCAGAATCACTTCTGTTTATGAGATACAAAATTTGAAGTGGATTTTGCCTACTTTACAGTTTGCATCTAAAACCACTGACTCTTTACTTAGCACGGCGCCCACGATTCTGATCGTGGTCATCGGGGGTAAAAAATCGCGGCCATCGCATGCACTAAAAAATCGGGTGCGACGCGACCGACGCGATGCCCACGATTTTCCATAGGGAACAATGTTAAAGGTCTCAATGGGCGCGGTTTTAGTGTTCAATGCCTCAATGGACCCGATTTTTCCATAGGAAACAATGTTAAATGGGCCACAGAGCCCAAATAGGCCACCTGAAGTGTGAAATGGGCCCCACAATTGTTAACGCCACCCCACCATCAACGTGAACCAGAAGCGTGGCGAGCGCAGCGAGCCTGCGAGGGGCGGCGGTACGCGTCCTCCGACCTTTTCATACCCCCACTATCCACGTCGGCGTGGAGTTGAGAATAAAATAGTGTGGCGAGCGCAGCGAGCCACCAAGCCCGAAGCGTGGCGAGCGGACGCGGATACCTTGTGGGGGCCATTTCACACTTCAGGGGGCCTATTTGGGCTCTGTGGCCCATTTAACATTGTTTCCTATGGAAAATCGGGTCCATTGAGGCATTGAACAGTAAAATCGCGTCCATTGAGACTTTTAACATTGTTCCCTATGGGAAATCGCGGCCATCGCGTCGGTCGGGTCGCACCCGATTTTGTAGTGCATTCAATGCCCGCGATGGCCGCGATGGGCGCCGTGCTACGTAAAGAGTACCAAAACCACTTCTGTTTTTGTTCCATGAACACGATTTTATAATGTGTGTCTACAACCACTTCTGTTTATGTAAGTTTTAGCCCCCCTACTGGTCAGATACAAAATTTGAAAGGCATTTAGCTCAATTTATATTAAAAAGCATAGTTCCCTTTCTGCTAATGTACCTGGCAGATGCTGACTTTTACTCCTAAACTCATTTGCTGCGCCTCAGCAGAGTGTCTCCCCGGGCCACAATTAGGAGTAAAATATGTGCTATAGCGTGTATTTGCGATCACTGCACAACACGCCACCACCTCCCATTGGCCAATACACCAGGTCCCCTGACATGACCCCGGTGCACAGGTCGATGCAAATGGAATCAAATAGGCGGTTTAAAAAAAATAATCTGTGATTGCAGCCAAAATGGGGGCAGTAATGCCCCTATTTTGCGGCTCTACTGAAATGCCTTTTAAACTGACCCTGGACATAGGCTTGTGTGGAGAGGCACAGGAGAAGTGGGTTGTATAAGGTTATAAATATTGGGGGAAATTTACTACGCTAAAATCATAAGAAATAGGTGTATTCGTATACAACAACACACCTATTTTTTACAAATTCGTATTTTCGGGATTTACTATCCCGAAAATACGTAAATTTGTATTCATGGCACATTTGTATTTGTATTTAAATGTACGAATGTATACACCATAGACAAAATACGAATAGGAATCGCCATTCAAAAGAATGGTGATTCCAAATTTCCAATTAGCGGCGGTAAATTGCTGCTAATTACCAGCCAAATTCGCCACGAAAATACACTTAACTTTCCTGGCATATTTGGCAGAAGCCTGCATGGATCAGTCAGATCCATGCAGGCTTAAGTGTAAAAAATAAATAAAAAAAAAGTAAATAAAATGGCGGGCCCTCCCCCCGGGCATAGCCAGCCTCAGACTCAGAGCTGGTCCTGGTTTAAAAAATAATCAAGGAAAAAAAATAATAGGGTTTCCCTTATTTTTTAAAACCAGCACCAGGCCCAAGGGCCAGTTCTGGCTCCCAAAATACGGGGGACAAACTGAATAGGGCTCCCCCGTATTTTAAGAACCAGCACCAGGCCCAACAAGCCAGCAGGGTAATGTCACAGACGGGGGACACTTATTACAGAAGGTCCAGTGGCCAAAACATTATTCCCCTAACTGCTCAGCCTGGGAAGGGGTCCTGGGGAGTGGGGACCCCCCAATAAAGGGGTCCCCCCCTCCAGAATTTATCTACCCAGGCTAAAGCCTGGGGCTGTCCCCAATGCCACCTTTTTAGGTGGCCATCGGGCTGATAAATGTGGGTAAAAAATAGTCCCAGCAAGCCTCCCCCATATACAGGGACTTGGAGAACCACAAGTCCCAGCATGCGGGGCATTAAATGGCCCACTGGAACTTGTAGTTCCACAGCAATACAAATAGTAAAATAAACACACAAACACACCAGAATAATAAAACGTTATTCCATACATAGCCCTTTCATACAGATACTTCCCTATGTTGAGCCCGTAGGTAGGCCGCCATCCGCCGTCCTGAAGAAATTCTTTGGGTACCTGTGGAAGGAAATCATACTCACCAGGTCCTCGGGCATAGATCAAGTCCTCTTCATTCCAAAGT
This sequence comes from Crinia signifera, assembly GCF_055691185.1. Taxonomy (NCBI): domain Eukaryota; kingdom Metazoa; phylum Chordata; class Amphibia; order Anura; family Myobatrachidae; genus Crinia; species Crinia signifera. The sequence goes on along the minus strand of NW_028142203.1, from coordinate 88,577 downwards.
AGAATCCAGGGGACTTGGCAAAAAAAAAAAACGCGCTAAACCCGACACCAAACCGGACTGACGAGAAGCCGCACGATGACTTTACATCTTGCCGCTCCTCCTGAATGCCGCTATTGGCCACCTAGCGGCCAATCAGGAGGAGGAGACGTAGGATGTAAACACATCCCCAGCTTCTCCTCATTACGGTTTGGGGTTTGGTTTAATATCTCACTCCCTTCTCTTTCCTTCCTCTCTCTAGCTATTTCCCTGACATCCCACTTCCCCTTTTGTTCCCTGACATTATCACTCTCTCTTGATACTGTCTCTTTCCATGATATTTTCTATAACTCAGGTTTGCACTCCTCCCTGTCTGTCGCTTAGGGTGACCAACTCATCCCTTTAATCCGGGACACATATTACTTACACAGGTTCTGTGGCAGTTTAAAACCAGGTGAAATGGAGCCTTGAGGTGTGGCAGTTTAAAACCAGGTGAAAGCCAGCCACAGAACCTGTGTAATTAATATGTGTCCCGGATTAAAGGGATGAGTTGGTCACCCTAGCTGGGCCCCAGAGCGGAAGTGGGCGGGGCCTGGCACCCTCAAACCCCCTGCCATGCCCAGGCTTGCCCTGGCAACTGTTGCTGGGCCCCAAAGCGGAAGTGGGCGGGGCATGGCGCCCCCCAGCCCCCAGTCATGCCCAGGCTTGCCCTGCCAACTGTTGCTGGGCCCCAAAGCGGAAGTGGGCGGGGTCTGGCGCCCTCAAGCCCCCTGCCATGCCCAGGCTTGCCCTGGCATCTGTTGCTGACCCCCAAAGCGGAAGTGGGCGGGACCTGGCGCCCTTCAGCCCCCTGCCATGCCCAGGGTTGCCCTGGCATCTGTTGCTGACCCCAAAAGCGGAATTGGGCGGGGCCAGGCGCCCTTCAGCCCCTTGCCATGCCCTGGGTTGCCCTGGCAACTGTTGCTGACCACTAAAGAGGAAGTGAGTGGGGCCAGGCGCCCTCCAGACCCCTGCCATGCCCAGGGTTGCCCTGGCAACTGTTGCTGGGCCCCAAAGCGGAAGTGGGAGGGGCCTGGCGCCCTCAAGCCTCCTGCCATGCCCAGGGTTGCCCTGGCAACTGTTGCTGGCCCCCAAAGCGGAAATGGGTTGGGCATGGCGCCCTCAAGCCCCCTGCCATGCCCAGGGTTGCCCTGGCAACTGTTGCTGGGCCCCAAACCGGAAGTGGGAGGGGCCTGGCGCCCTCAAGCCCCCTGCCATGCCCAGGGTTGCCCTGGCAACTGTTGCTGGGCCCCAAACCGGAAGTGGGCGGGGCATGGCGCCCTCAAGCCCCCTGCCATGCCCAGGGTTGCCCTGGCAACTGTTGCTGGCCCCCAAAGCGGAAGTGGGCGGGGCCTGGCACCCTCAAACCCCCTGCCATGCCCAGGGTTGCCCTGGCAACTGTCGCTGGGCCCCAAACAGGAAGTGGGCGGGGCCTGGCGCCCTCAAGCCCCCTGCCATGCCCAGGGTTGCCCTGGCAACTGTTGATGGCCCCCAAAGCGGAAGTGGGCGGTGCCTGGCGCCCTTCAGCCCCCTGCCATGCCCAGGGTTGCCCTGGCAACTGTTGCTGACCCTCAAAGCGGAAGTGGGCGGGGTCTGGCGCTCTCCAGCCCACTGCCATGCCCAGGGTTGCCTGGCAACTGTTGCTGGCCCACAAAGCGGAAGTGGGCGGGGCCTGGTGCCCTCCAGCCCCCAGCCATGCCCAAGGTTGCCCTGGCAACTGTTGCTGCCCCCAAAGCGGAAGTGGGCAGGGCCTGGAGCCCTCCAGTCCCCTGCCATGCCCAGGCTTGCCCTGGCAACTGTTGCTGGGCCCCAAAGCGGAAGTGGGCAGAGCCAGGCACCCTCAAGCCCCCTGCCATGCCCAGGCTTGCCCTGGCAACTGTTGCTGGGCCCCCAAAGCGGAAGTGGGCGGGACCTGGCGCCCTCAAGCCCCCTGCCATGCCCAGGCTTGCCCTGGCAACTGTTGCTGACCCCTAAAGCGGAAGTGGGCGGGACCTGGCGCCCTTCAGCCCCCTGCCATGCCCAGGGTTGCCGTGGCATCTGTTGCTGACCCCCAAAGCGGAAGTGGGCGGGACCTGGCGCCCTTCAGCCCCCTGCCATGCCCACGGTTGCCCTGGCATCTGTTGCTGACCCCCAAAGCGGAAGTGGGTGGGACCTGGTGCCCTCAAGCCTCCTTCCATGCCCAGGCTTGCCCTGGCAACTGTTGCTGGGCCCTAAAGCGGAAGTGGGCAGAGCCAGGCGCCCTCAAGCCCCCTGCCATGCCCAGGCTTGCCCTGGCAACTGTTGCTGTACCCCAAAGCGGAAGTGGGCAGGGCCAGGCGCCATCCAGCACCCTGCCATGCCCTGGGTTGCCCTGGCAACTGTAGCTGACCCCTAAAGCGGAAGTGGGTGAGGCCAGGCACCCTCCAGCCCCCTGCCATGCCCATGGTTGCCCTGGCAACTGTTGCTGGCCCCCAAGCGGAAGTGGGTGGGGCCTGGCGCCCTCAAGCCCCCTGCCATGCCCATGGTTGCCCTGGCAACTGTTCTGGCCCCCAAAGCGGAAGTGGGTTGGGCATGGCGCCCTTAAGCCCCCTGCCATGCCCAGGGTTGCCCTGGCAACTGTTGCTGACCCCTAAAGCGGAAGTGGGCGGGACCTGGCGCCCTTCGGCCCCCTGCCATGCACATGGTTGCCGTGGCATCTGTTGCTGACCCCCAAAGCGGAAGTGGGCGGGGCCAGGCGCCCTCCAGCCCCCTGCCATGCCCTGGGTTGCCCTGGCAACTGTTGCTGACCCCTAAAGCAGAAGTGGGTGGGGCCAGGCGCCCTCCAGCCCCCTGCCATGCCCAGGGTTGTCATGGCAACTGTTGCTGGCCCCCAAAGCGGAAGTGGGCGGGGCCTGGCGCCCTCAAGCCCCCTGCCATGCCCAGGGTTGCCGTGGCAACTGTTGCTGGCCCCCAAAGCGGAAGTGGGTTGGGCATGGCGCCCTCAAGCCCCCTGCCATGCCCAGGGTTGCCCTGGCAACTGTTGCTGGCCCTTAAAGCGGAAGTGGGCGGGGCCTGACGCCCTTAAGCCCCCTGCCATGCCCAGGGTTGCCCTGGCAACTGTTGCTGGGCCCCAAACCGGAAGTGGGCGGGGCCTGGCGCCATCAAGCCCCCTGCCATGCCCAGGGTTGCCCTGGCATCTGTTGCTGACCCCCAAAGCGGAAGTGGGCGGGACCTGGCGCCCTCAAGCCCCCTGCCATGCCCAGGCTTGCCCTGGCAACTGTTGCTGGGCCACAAACCGGAAGTGGGCGGGGCCTGGCGCCCTCAAGCCCCCAGCCATGTCCAGGCTTGCCCTGGCGACTGTTGCTGGGCCCCTAAAGCGGAAATGGGCGGGACCTGGCGCCCTCAAGCCCCCTGCCATGCCCAGGCTTGCCCTGGCAGCTGTTGCTGGACCCCAAAGCGGAAGTGGGCGGGGAAGGCGCCCTCCAGCCCCCTGCCATGCCCAGGGTTGCCCTGGCAACTGTTGCTGACCCCTAAAGCGGAAGTGGGCGGGGCCTGGCGTCCTTCAGCCCCCTGCCATGCCCTGGGTTGCCCTGGCAACTGTTGCTGACCCCTAAAGCGGAAGAGGGCGGGGCCAGGCGCCCTCCAGCCCCCTGCCATGCCCAGGGTTGCCCTGGCAACTGTTGCTGGCCCCCAAAGCGGAAGTGGGCGGGGCCTGGCGCCCTCAAGCCCCCTGCCATGCCCAGGGTAACCCTGGCAACTGTTGCTGGCCCCCAAAGCGGAAGTGGGCTGGGCATGGCGCCCTCAAGCCCCCTGCCATGCCCAGGGTTGCCCTGGCAACTGTGGCTGGCCCCCAAAGCGGAAGTGGGCGGGGCCTGGCGCCCTCAAGCCCCCTGCCATGCCCAGGGTTTCCCTGGCAACTGTTGCTAGGCCCCAAAGCGGAAGTGGGAAGGGCCTGGCGCCCTCCAGCCCCCTGCCTTGCCCAAGGTTGCCCTGGCAACTGTTGCTGCCCCCAAAGCGGAAGTGGGCGGGGCCTGGCGCCCTCAAGCCCCCTGCCATGCCCAGGCTTGCCCTGGCAACTGTTGCTGGGCCCCAAAGCGGAAGTGGGCGGGTCCAGGCCCCCTTAACCCCCCTGCCATGCCCAGGGTTGCCCTAGCAACTGTTGCTGGCCCCCAAAGCGGAAGTGGGCGGGTCCAGGCCCCCTTAAGCCCCCTGCCATGCCCAGAGTTGCCCTGGCAACTGTTGCTGGCCCCCAAAGCGGAAGTGGGCGGGTCCAGGCCGCCTTAAGCCCCCCTGCCATGCCCAGGGTTGTCTTGGCAACTGTTGCTGGCCCCCAAAGCGGAAGTGGGCGGGTCCTGGCGCCCTTACGCCCCCTGCCATGCCCAGGGTTGCCCTGGCAACTGTTGCTGGCCCCCCAAAGCGGAAGTGGGCGAAGCCAGGCCCCCTTAAGCCCCCTGCCATGCCCAGGGTAGTCCTGGCAACTGTTGCTGGCCCCAAAAGCGGAAGTGGGTGGGTCCTGGCGCCCTTAAGCCCCCTGCCATGCCCAGGGTAGCCCTGGCAACTGTTGCTGGCCCCCAAAGCGGAAGTGGGCGGGTCCAGGCCCCCTTAAGCCCCCTGCCATGCCCAGGGTTGCCCTGGCAACTGTTGCTGGCCCCTAAAGCGGAAGTGGGCGGGTCCTGGCCCCCTTAAGCCCCCTGCCTTGCCCAGGGTTGCCCTGGCAACTGTTGCTGGCCCCCAAAGCGGAAGTGGGCGGGTCCTGGCCCCCTTAAGCCCCCTGCCTTGCCCAGGGTTGCCCTGGCAACTGTTGCTGGCCCCCAAAGCGGAAGTGGGCGGGTCCTGGCGCCCTTAAGCCCCCTGCCATGCCCAGGGTTGCCCTGGCAACTGTTGCTGGCCCCCAAAGCGGAAGTGGGCGGGTCCTGGCCCCCTTAAGCCCCCTGCCTTGCCCAGGGTTGCCCTGGCAACTGTTGCTGGCCCCCAAAGCGGAAGTGGGCGGGTCCAGGCCCCCTTAAGCCCCCTGCCATGCCCAGGGTTGCCCTGGCAACTGTTGCTGGCCCCCAGAACGGAAGTGGGCGGGTCCAGGCCCCCTTAAGCCCCCTGCCATGCCCAGGGTTGCCCTGGCAACTGTTGCTGGCCCCCAAAGCGGAAGTGGGTGGGTCCTGGCCCTCTTAAGCCCCCTGCCTTGCCCAGGGTTGTCCTGGCAACTGTTGCTGGCCCCCAAAGCGGAAGTGGGCGAATCCAGGCCCCCTTAAGCCCCCTGCCATGCCCAGGGTAGCCCTGGCAACTGTTGCTGGCCCCCAAAGCGGAAGTGGGCGGGTCCAGGCCCCCTTAAGCCCCCTGCCATGCCCAGGGTGTCCCTGGCAACTGTTGCTGGCCCCCAAAGCGGAAGTGGCCGGGTCCAGGCCCCCTTAAGCCCCCTGCCATGCCCAGGGTTGCCCTGGCAACTGTTGCTGGCCCCCAAAGCGGAAGTGGGCGGGTCCAGGTGCCCTTAAGCCCCCTGCCATGCCCAGGGTTGTCCTCGCAACTGTTGCTGGCCCCCAAAGCGGAAGTGGGCGGGTCCAGGCGCCCTTAAGCCCCCTGCTATGCCCAGGGTTGTCCTCGCAACTGTTGCTGGCCCCCAAAGCGGAAGTGGGCGGGTCCAGGCGCCCTTAAGCCCCCTGCCATGCCCAGGGTTGCCCTGGCAACTGTTGCTGGCCCCCAAAGCGGAAGTGGGCGGGTCCTGGCGCCCTTAAGCCCCCTGCCATGCCCAATGTTGCCCTGGCAACTGTTGCTGGCCCCCAAAGCGGAAGTGGGCGGGTCCTGGCACCCTTAAGCCCCCTGCCATGCACAGGGTTGCCCTGGCAACTGTTGCTGGCCCCCAAAGCGGAAGTGGGCGGGTCCAGGCCCCCTTAAGCCCCCTGCCATGCACAGGGCTGCCCTGGCAACTGTTGCTGGCCCCCAAAGCGGAAGTGGGCGGGTCCAGGCCCCCTTAAGCCCCCTGCCATGCCCAGGGTTGCCCTGGCAACTGTTGCTGGCCCCCAAAGCGGAAGTGGGCGGGTCCAGGCTCCCTTAAGCCCCCTGCCATGCCCAGGGTAGCCCTGGCAACTGTTGCTGGCCCCCAAAGCGGAAGTGGGCGGGTCCAGGCCCCCTTAAGCCCCCTGCCATGTCCCCCCTGCCTGTTTTTGTTCCATGAACACGATTTTATAATGTGTGTCTACAACCACTTCTGTTTATGTAAGTTTTAGCCCCCCTACTGGTCAGATACAAAATTTGAAAGGCATTTAGCTCAATTTATATTAAAAAGCATAGTTCCCTTTCTGCTAATGTACCTGGCAGATGCTGACTTTTACTCCTAAACTCATTTGCTGCGCCTCAGCAGAGTGTCTCCCCGGGCCACAATTAGGAGTAAAATATGTGCTATAGCGTGTATTTGCGATCACTGCACAACACGCCACCACCTCCCATTGGCCAATACACCAGGTCCCCTGACATGACCCCGGTGCACAGGTCGATGCAAATGGAATCAAATAGGCGGTTTAAAAAAAATAATCTGTGATTGCAGCCAAAATGGGGGCAGTAATGCCCCTATTTTGCGGCTCTACTGAAATGCTTTTTAAACTGACCCTGGACATAGGCTTGTGTGGAGAGGCACAGGAGAAGTGGGTTGTATAAGGTTATATATATTGGGGGAAATTTACTACGCTAAAATCATAAGAAATAGGTGTATTCGTATACAACAACACACCTATTTTTTACAAATTCGTATTTTCGGGATTTACTATCCCGAAAATACGTAAATTTGTATTCATGGCACATTTGTATTTGTATTTAAATGTACGAATGTATACACCATAGACAAAATACGAATAGGAATCACCATTCAAAAGAATGGTGATTCCAAATTTCCAATTAGCGGCGGTAAATTGCTGCTAATTACCAGCCAAATTCGCCACGAAAATACACTTAACTTTCCTGGCATATTTGGCAGAAGCCTGCATGGATCAGTCAGATCCATGCAGGCTTAAGTGTAAAAAATAAATAAAAAAAAAGTAAATAAAATGGCGGGCCCTCCCCCCGGGCATAGCCAGCCTCAGACTCAGAGCTGGTCCTGGTTTAAAAAATAATCAAGGAAAAAAAATAATAGGGTTTCCCTTATTTTTTAAAACCAGCACCAGGCCCAAGGGCCAGTTCTGGCTCCCAAAATACGGGGGACAAACTGAATAGGGCTCCCCCGTATTTTAAGAACCAGCACCAGGCCCAACAAGCCAGCAGGGTAATGTCACAGACGGGGGACACTTATTATAGAAGGTCCAGTGGCCAAAACATTATTCCCCTAACTGCTCAGCCTGGGAAGGGGTCCTGGGGAGTGGGGACCCCCCAATAAAGGGGTCCCCCCCTCCAGAATTTATCTACCCAGGCTAAAGCCTGGGGCTGTCCCCAATGCCACCTTTTTAGGTGGCCATCGGGCTGATAAATGTGGGTAAAAAATAGTCCCAGCAAGCCTCCCCCATATACAGGGACTTGGAGAACCACAAGTCCCAGCATGCGGGGCATTAAATGGCCCACTGGAACTTGTAGTTCCACAGCAATACAAATAGTAAAATAAACACACAAACACACCAGAATAATAAAACGTTATTCCATACATAGCCCTTTCATACAGATACTTCCCTATGTTGAGCCCGTAGGTAGGCCGCCATCCGCCGTCCTGAAGAAATTCTTTGGGTACCTGTGGAAGGAAATCATACTCACCAGGTCCTCCGGCATAGATCAAGTCCTCTTCATTCCAAAGTAGAATCCAGGGGACTTGGCAAAAAAAAAAAACGCGCTAAACCCGACACCAAACCGGACTGACGAGAAGCCGCACGATGACTTTACATCTTGCCGCTCCTCCTGAATGCCGCTATTGGCCACCTAGCGGCCAATCAGGAGGAGGAGACGTAGGATGTAAACACATCCCCAGCTTCTCCTCATTACGGTTTGGGGTTTGGTTTAATATCTCACTCCCTTCTCTTTCCTTCCTCTCTCTAGCTATTTCCCTGACATCCCACTTCCCCTTTTGTTCCCTGACATTATCACTCTCTCTTGATACTGTCTCTTTCCATGATATTTTCTATAACTCAGGTTTGCACTCCTCCCTGTCTGTCGCTTAGGGTGACCAACTCATCCCTTTAATCCGGGACACATATTACTTACACAGGTTCTGTGGCAGTTTAAAACCAGGTGAAAAGGAGCCTTGAGGTGTGGCAGTTTAAAACCAGGTGAAAGCCAGCCACAGAACCTGTGTAATTAATATGTGTCCCGGATTAAAGGGATGAGTTGGTCACCCTAGCTGGGCCCCAAAGCGGAAGTGGGCGGGGCCTGGCACCCTCAAACCCCCTGCCATGCCCAGGCTTGCCCTGGCAACTGTTGCTGGGCCCCAAAGCGGAAGTGGGCGGGGCCTGGCGCCCCCCAGCCCCCAGTCATGCCCAGGCTTGCCCTGCCAACTGTTGCTGGGCCCCAAAGCGGAAGTGGGCGGGGTCTGGCGCCCTCAAGCCCCCTGCCATGCCCAGGCTTGCCCTGGCATCTGTTGCTGACCCCCAAAGCGGAAGTGGGCGGGACCTGGCGCCCTTCAGCCCCCTGCCATGCCCAGGGTTGCCCTGGCATCTGTTGCTGACCCCAAAAGCGGAATTGGGCGGGGCCAGGCGCCCTTCAGCCCCTTGCCATGCCCTGGGTTGCCCTGGCAACTGTTGCTGACCACTAAAGAGGAAGTGAGTGGGGCCAGGCGCCCTCCAGACCCCTGCCATGCCCAGGGTTGCCCTGCCAACTGTTGCTGGGCCCCAAAGCGGAAGTGGGTTGGGCATGGCGCCCTCAAGCCCCCTGCCATGCCCAGGGTTGCCCTGGCAACTGTTGCTGGGCCCCAAACCGGAAGTGGGAGGGGCCTGGCGCCCTCAAGCCCCCTGCCATGCCCAGGGTTGCCCTGGCAACTGTTGCTGGGCCCCAAACCGGAAGTGGGCGGGGCATGGCGCCCTCAAGCCCCCTGCCATGCCCAGGGTTGCCCTGGCAACTGTTGCTGGCCCCCAAAGCGGAAGTGGGCGGGGCCTGGCACCCTCAAGCCCCCTGCCATGCCAAGGGTTGCCCTGGCAACTGTTGCTGGGCCCCAAACCGGAAGTGGGCGGGGCCTGGCGCCCTCAAGCCCCCTGCCATGCCCAGGGTTGCCCTGGCAACTGTTGCTGGCCCTCAAAGCGGAAGTGGGCGGGGTCTGGCGCTCTCCAGCCCACTGCCATGCCCAGGGTTGCCTGGCAACTGTTGCTGGCCCACAAAGCGGAAGTGGGCGGGGCCTGGTGCCCTCCAGCCCCCTGCCATGCCCAAGGTTGCCCTGGCAACTGTTGCTGCCCCCAAAGCGGAAGTGGGCAGGGCCTGGAGCCCTCCAGTCCCCTGCCATGCCCAGGCTTGCCCTGGCAACTGTTGCTGGGCCCCAAAGCGGAAGTGGGCAGAGCCAGGTTCCCTCAAGCCCCCAGCCATGCCCAGGCTTGCCCTGGCAACTGTTGCTGGGCCCCCAAAGCGGAATTGGGCGGGACCTGGCGCCCTCAAGCCCCCTGCCATGCCCAGGCTTGCCCTGGCAACTGTTGCTGACCCCTAAAGCGGAAGTGGGCGGGACCTGGCGCCCTTCAGCCCCCTGCCATGCCCAGGGTTGCCGTGGCATCTGTTGCTGACCCCCAAAGCGGAAGTGGGCGGGACCTGGCGCCCTTCAGCCCCCTGCCATGCCCACGGTTGCCCTGGCATCTGTTGCTGACCCCCAAAGCGGAAGTGGGTGGGACCTGGTGCCCTCAAGCCTCCTTCCATGCCCAGGCTTGCCCTGGCAACTGTTGCTGGGCCCTAAAGCGGAAGTGGGCAGAGCCAGGCGCCCTCAAGCCCCCTGCCATGCCCAGGCTTGCCCTGGCAACTGTTGCTGTACCCCAAAGCGGAAGTGGGCAGGGCCAGGCGCCATCCAGCACCCTGCCATGCCCTGGGTTGCCCTGGCAACTGTAGCTGACCCCTAAAGCGGAAGTGGGTGAGGCCAGGCACCCTCCAGCCCCCTGCCATGCCCATTGTTGCCCTGGCAACTGTTGCTGGCCCCCAAACGGAAGTGGGTGGGGCCTGGCGCCCTCAAGCCCCCTGCCATGCCCATGGTTGCCCTGGCAACTGTTGCTGGCCCCCAAAGCGGAAGTGGGTTGGGCATGGCGCCCTTAAGCCCCCTGCCATGCCCAGGGTTGCCCTGGCAACTGTTGCTGACCCCTAAAGCGGAAGTGGGCGGGACCTGGCGCCCTTCGGCCCTCTGCCATGCCCATGGTTGCCGTGGCATCTGTTGCTGACCCCCAAAGCGGAAGTGGGCGGGGCCAGGCGCCCTCCAGCCCCCTGCCATGCCCTGGGTTGCCCTGGCAACTGTTGCTGACCCCTAAAGCAGAAGTGGGTGGGGCCAGGCGCCCTCCAGCCCCCTGCCATGCCCAGGGTTGTCATGGCAACTGCTGCTGGCCCCCAAAGCGGAAGTGGGCGGGGCCTGGCGCCCTCAAGCCCCCTGCCATGCCCAGGGTTGCCGTGGCAACTGTTGCTGGCCCCCAAAGCGGAAGTGGGTTGGGCATGGCGCCCTCAAGCCCCCTGCCATGCCCAGGGTTGCCCTGGCAACTGTTGCTGGCCCTTAAAGCGGAAGTGGGCGGGGCCTGACTCCCTTAAGCCCCCTGCCATGCCCAGGGTTGCCCTGGCAACTGTTGCTGGGCCCCAAACCGGAAATGGGCGGGGCCTGGTGCCATCAAGCCCCCTGCCATGCCCAGGGTTGCCCTGGCATCTGTTGCTGACCCCCAAAGCGGAAGTGGGCGGGACCTGGCGCCCTCAAGCCCCCTGCCATGCCCAGGCTTGCCCTGGCAACTGTTGCTGGGCCACAAACCGGAAGTGGGCGGGGCCTGGCGCCCTCAAGCCCCCAGCCATGTCCAGGCTTGCCCTGGCGACTGTTGCTGGGCCCCCAAAGCGGAAATGGGCGGGACCTGGCGCCCTCAAGCCCCCTGCCATGCCCAGGCTTGCCCTGGCAACTGTTGCAGACCCCTAAAGCGGAAGTGGGCGGGGCCTGGCGTCCTCCAGCCCCCTGCCATGCCCTGGGTTGCCCTGGCAACTGTTGCTGACCCCTAAAGCGGAAGAGGGCGGGGCCAGGCGCCCTCCAGCCCCCTGCCATGCCCAGGGTTGCCCTGGCAACTGTTGCTGGCCCCCAAAGCGGAAGTGGGCGGGGCCTGGCGCCCTCAAGCCCCCTGCCATGCCCAGGGTAACCCTGGCAACTGTTGCTGGCCCCCAAAGCGGAAGTGGGCTGAACATGGCGCCCTCAAGCCCCCTGCCATGCCCAGGGTTGCCCTGGCAACTGTTGCTGGCCCCCAAAGCGGAAGTGGGCGGGGCCTGGCGCCCTCAAGCCCCCTGCCATGCCCAGGGTTTCCCTGGCAACTGTTGCTGGGCCCCAAAGCGGAAGTGGGCGGGGCCTGGCGCCCTCCAGCCCCCTGCCTTGCCCAAGGTTGCCCTGGCAACTGTTGCTGCCCCCAAAGCGGAAGTGGGCGGGGCCTGGCGCCCTCAAGCCCCCTGCCATGCCCAGGCTTGCCCTGGCAACTGTTGCTGGCCCCCAAAGCGGAAGTGGGCGGGTCCAGGCCCCCTTAAGCCCCCTGCCATGCCCAGGGTTGCCCTGGCAACTGTTGCTGGCCCCCAAAGCGGAAGTGGGCGGGTCCAGGCCCCCTTAAGCCCCCTGCCATGCCCAGGGTTGCCCTGGCAACTGTTGCTGGCCCCCCAAAGCGGAAGTGGGCGAATCCAGGCCCCCTTAAGCCCCCTGCCATGCCCAGGGTTGTCCTGGCAACTGTTGCTGGCCCCAAAAGCGGAAGTGGGTGGGTCCTGGCGCCCTTAAGCCCCCTGCCATGCCCAGGCTTGCCCTGGCAACTGTTGCTGGGCCCCAAAGCGGAAGTGGGCGGGTCCAGGCCCCCTTATCCCCCCTGCCATGCCCAGGGTTGCCCTAGCAACTGTTGCTGGCCCCCAAAGCGGAAGTGGGCGGGTCCAGGCCCCCTTAAGCCCCCTGCCATGCCCAGAGTTGCCCTGGCAACTGTTGCTGGCCCCCAAAGCGGAAGTGGGCGGGTCCAGGCCGCCTTAAGCCCCCCTGCCATGCCCAGGGTTGTCTTGGCAACTGTTGCTGGCCCCCAAAGTGGAAGTGGGCGGGTCCTGGCGCCCTTACGCCCCCTGCCATGCCCAGGGTTGCCCTGGCAACTGTTGCTGGCCCCCCAAAGCGGAAGTGGGCGAAGCCAGGCCCCCTTAAGCCCCCTGCCATGCCCAGGGTAGTCCTGGCAACTGTTGCTGGCCCCAAAAGCGGAAGTGGGTGGGTCCTGGCGCCCTTAAGCCCCCTGCCATGCCCAGGGTAGCCCTGGCAACTGTTGCTGGCCCCCAAAGCGGAAGTGGGCGGGTCCAGGCCCCCTTAAGCCCCCTGCCATGCCCAGGGTTGCCCTGGCAACTGTTGCTGGCCCCTAAAGCGGAAGTGGGCGGGTCCTGGCCCCCTTAAGCCCCCTGCCTTGCCCAGGGTTGCCCTGGCAACTGTTGCTGGCCCCCAAAGCGGAAGTGGGCGGGTCCTGGCCCCCTTAAGCCCCCTGCCTTGCCCAGGGTTGCCCTGGCAACTGTTGCTGGCCCCCAAAGCGGAAGTGGGCGGGTCCTGGCGCCCTTAAGCCCCCTGCCATGCCCAGGGTTGCCCTGGCAACTGTTGCTGGCCCCCAAAGCGGAAGTGGGCGGGTCCTGGCCCCCTTAAGCCCCCTGCCTTGCCCAGGGTTGCCCTGGCAACTGTTGCTGGCCCCCAAAGCGGAAGTGGGCGGGTCCAGGCCCCCTTAAGCCCCCTGCCATGCCCAGGGTTGCCCTGGCAACTGTTGCTGGCCCCCAGAACGGAAGTGGGCGGGTCCAGGCCCCCTTAAGCCCCCTGCCATGCCCAGGGTTGCCCTGGCAACTGTTGCTGGCCCCCAAAGCGGAAGTGGGTGGGTCCTGGCCCTCTTAAGCCCCCTGCCTTGCCCAGGGTTGTCCTGGCAACTGTTGCTGGCCCCCAAAGCGGAAGTGGGCGGGTCCAGGCCCCCTTAAGCCCCCTGCCATGCCCAGGGTGTCCCTGGCAACTGTTGCTGGCCCCCAAAGCGGAAGTGGCCGGGTCCAGGCCCCCTTAAGCCCCCTGCCATGCCCAGGGTAGTCCTGGCAACTGTTGCTGGCCCCAAAAGCGGAAGTGGGTGGGTCCTGGCGCCCTTAAGCCCCCTGCCATGCCCAGGGTAGCCCTGGCAACTGTTGCTGGCCCCCAAAGCGGAAGTGGGCGGGTCCAGGCCCCCTTAAGCCCCCTGCCATGCCCAGGGTTGCCCTGGCAACTGTTGCTGGCCCCTAAAGCGGAAGTGGGCGGGTCCTGGCCCCCTTAAGCCCCCTGCCTTGCCCAGGGTTGCCCTGGCAACTGTTGCTGGCCCCCAAAGCGGAAGTGGGCGGGTCCTGGCCCCCTTAAGCCCCCTGCCTTGCCCAGGGTTGCCCTGGCAACTGTTGCTGGCCCCCAAAGCGGAAGTGGGCGGGTCCTGGCGCCCTTAAGCCCCCTGCCATGCCCAGGGTTGCCCTGGCAACTGTTGCTGGCCCCCAAAGCGGAAGTGGGCGGGTCCTGGCCCCCTTAAGCCCCCTGCCTTGCCCAGGGTTGCCCTGGCAACTGTTGCTGGCCCCCAAAGCGGAAGTGGGCGGGTCCAGGCCCCCTTAAGCCCCCTGCCATGCCCAGGGTTGCCCTGGCAACTGTTGCTGGCCCCCAGAACGGAAGTGGGCGGGTCCAGGCCCCCTTAAGCCCCCTGCCATGCCCAGGGTTGCCCTGGCAACTGTTGCTGGCCCCCAAAGCGGAAGTGGGTGGGTCCTGGCCCTCTTAAGCCCCCTGCCTTGCCCAGGGTTGTCCTGGCAACTGTTGCTGGCCCCCAAAGCGGAAGTGGGCGAATCCAGGCCCCCTTAAGCCCCCTGCCATGCCCAGGGTAGCCCTGGCAACTGTTGCTGGCCCCCAAAGCGGAAGTGGGCGGGTCCAGGCCCCCTTAAGCCCCCTGCCATGCCCAGGGTGTCCCTGGCAACTGTTGCTGGCCCCCAAAGCGGAAGTGGCCGGGTCCAGGCCCCCTTAAGCCCCCTGCCATGCCCAGGGTTGCCCTGGCAACTGTTGCTGGCCCCCAAAGCGGAAGTGGGCGGGTCCAGGTGCCCTTAAGCCCCCTGCCATGCCCAGGGTTGTCCTCGCAACTGTTGCTGGCCCCCAAAGCGGAAGTGGGCGGGTCCAGGCGCCCTTAAGCCCCCTGCTATGCCCAGGGTTGTCCTCGCAACTGTTGCTGGCCCCCAAAGCGGAAGTGGGCGGGTCCAGGCGCCCTTAAGCCCCCTGCCATGCCCAGGGTTGCCCTGGCAACTGTTGCTGGCCCCCAAAGCGGAAGTGGGCGGGTCCTGGCGCCCTTAAGCCCCCTGCCATGCCCAATGTTGCCCTGGCAACTGTTGCTGGCCCCCAAAGCGGAAGTGGGCGGGTCCTGGCACCCTTAAGCCCCCTGCCATGCACAGGGTTGCCCTGGCAACTGTTGCTGGCCCCCAAAGCGGAAGTGGGCGGGTCCAGGCCCCCTTAAGCCCCCTGCCATGCACAGGGCTGCCCTGGCAACTGTTGCTGGCCCCCAAAGCGGAAGTGGGCGGGTCCAGGCCCCCTTAAGCCCCCTGCCATGCCCAGGGTTGCCCTGGCAACTGTTGCTGGCCCCCAAAGCGGAAGTGGGCGGGTCCAGGCTCCCTTAAGCCCCCTGCCATGCCCAGGGTAGCCCTGGCAACTGTTGCTGGCCCCCAAAGCGGAAGTGGGCGGGTCCAGGCTCCCTTAAGCCCCCTGCCATGCCCAGGGTAGCCCTGGCAACTGTTGCTGGCCCCCAAAGCGGAAGTGGGCGGGTCCAGGCCCCCTTAAGCCCCCTGCCATGTCCCCCCTGCCTGTTTTTGTTCCATGAACACGATTTTATAATGTGTGTCTACAACCACTTCTGTTTATGTAAGTTTTAGCCCCCCTACTGGTCAGATACAAAATTTGAAAGGCATTTAGCTCAATTTATATTAAAAAGCATAGTTCCCTTTCTGCTAATGTACCTGGCAGATGCTGACTTTTACTCCTAAACTCATTTGCTGCGCCTCAGCAGAGTGTCTCCCCGGGCCACAATTAGGAGTAAAATATGTGCTATAGCGTGTATTTGCGATCACTGCACAACACGCCACCACCTCCCATTGGCCAATACACCAGGTCCCCTGACATGACCCCGGTGCACAGGTCGATGCAAATGGAATCAAATAGGCGGTTTAAAAAAAATAATCTGTGATTGCAGCCAAAATGGGGGCAGTAATGCCCCTATTTTGCGGCTCTACTGAAATGCTTTTTAAACTGACCCTGGACATAGGCTTGTGTGGAGAGGCACAGGAGAAGTGGGTTGTATAAGGTTATATATATTGGGGGAAATTTACTACGCTAAAATCATAAGAAATAGGTGTATTCGTATACAACAACACACCTATTTTTTACAAATTCGTATTTTCGGGATTTACTATCCCGAAAATACGTAAATTTGTATTCATGGCACATTTGTATTTGTATTTAAATGTACGAATGTATACACCATAGACAAAATACGAATAGGAATCACCATTCAAAAGAATGGTGATTCCAAATTTCCAATTAGCGGCGGTAAATTGCTGCTAATTACCAGCCAAATTCGCCACGAAAATACACTTAACTTTCCTGGCATATTTGGCAGAAGCCTGCATGGATCAGTCAGATCCATGCAGGCTTAAGTGTAAAAAATAAATAAAAAAAAAGTAAATAAAATGGCGGGCCCTCCCCCCGGGCATAGCCAGCCTCAGACTCAGAGCTGGTCCTGGTTTAAAAAATAATCAAGGAAAAAAAATAATAGGGTTTCCCTTATTTTTTAAAACCAGCACCAGGCCCAAGGGCCAGTTCTGGCTCCCAAAATACGGGGGACAAACTGAATAGGGCTCCCCCGTATTTTAAGAACCAGCACCAGGCCCAACAAGCCAGCAGGGTAATGTCACAGACGGGGGACACTTATTATAGAAGGTCCAGTGGCCAAAACATTATTCCCCTAACTGCTCAGCCTGGGAAGGGGTCCTGGGGAGTGGGGACCCCCCAATAAAGGGGTCCCCCCCTCCAGAATTTATCTACCCAGGCTAAAGCCTGGGGCTGTCCCCAATGCCACCTTTTTAGGTGGCCATCGGGCTGATAAATGTGGGTAAAAAATAGTCCCAGCAAGCCTCCCCCATATACAGGGACTTGGAGAACCACAAGTCCCAGCATGCGGGGCATTAAATGGCCCACTGGAACTTGTAGTTCCACAGCAATACAAATAGTAAAATAAACACACAAACACACCAGAATAATAAAACGTTATTCCATACATAGCCCTTTCATACAGATACTTCCCTATGTTGAGCCCGTAGGTAGGCCGCCATCCGCCGTCCTGAAGAAATTCTTTGGGTACCTGTGGAAGGAAATCATACTCACCAGGTCCTCGGGCATAGATCAAGTCCTCTTCATTCCAAAGTAGAATCCAGGGGACTTGGCAAAAAAAAAAAACGCGCTAAACCCGACACCAAACCGGACTGACGAGAAGCCGCACGATGACTTTACATCTTGCCGCTCCTCCTGAATGCCGCTATTGGCCACCTAGCGGCCAATCAGGAGGAGGAGACGTAGGATGTAAACACATCCCCAGCTTCTCCTCATTACGGTTTGGGGTTTGGTTTAATATCTCACTCCCTTCTCTTTCCTTCCTCTCTCTAGCTATTTCCCTGACATCCCACTTCCCCTTTTGTTCCCTGACATTATCACTCTCTCTTGATACTGTCTCTTTCCATGATATTTTCTATAACTCAGGTTTGCACTCCTCCCTGTCTGTCGCTTAGGGTGACCAACTCATCCCTTTAATCCGGGACACATATTACTTACACAGGTTCTGTGGCAGTTTAAAACCAGGTGAAAAGGAGCCTTGAGGTGTGGCAGTTTAAAACCAGGTGAAAGCCAGCCACAGAACCTGTGTAATTAATATGTGTCCCGGATTAAAGGGATGAGTTGGTCACCCTAGCTGGGCCCCAAAGCGGAAGTGGGCGGGGCCTGGCACCCTCAAACCCCCTGCCATGCCCAGGCTTGCCCTGGCAACTGTTGCTGGGCCCCAAAGCGGAAGTGGGCGGGGCCTGGCGCCCCCCAGCCCCCAGTCATGCCCAGGCTTGCCCTGCCAACTGTTGCTGGGCCCCAAAGCGGAAGTGGGCGGGGTCTGGCGCCCTCAAGCCCCCTGCCATGCCCAGGCTTGCCCTGGCATCTGTTGCTGACCCCCAAAGCGGAAGTGGGCGGGACCTGGCGCCCTTCAGCCCCCTGCCATGCCCAGGGTTGCCCTGGCATCTGTTGCTGACCCCAAAAGCGGAATTGGGCGGGGCCAGGCGCCCTTCAGCCCCTTGCCATGCCCTGGGTTGCCCTGGCAACTGTTGCTGACCACTAAAGAGGAAGTGAGTGGGGCCAGGCGCCCTCCAGACCCCTGCCATGCCCAGGGTTGCCCTGCCAACTGTTGCTGGGCCCCAAAGCGGAAGTGGGTTGGGCATGGCGCCCTCAAGCCCCCTGCCATGCCCAGGGTTGCCCTGGCAACTGTTGCTGGGCCCCAAACCGGAAGTGGGAGGGGCCTGGCACCCTCAAGCCCCCTGCCATGCCCAGGGTTGCCCTGGCAACTGTTGCTGGGCCCCAAACCGGAAGTGGGCGGGGCATGGCGCCCTCAAGCCCCCTGCCATGCCCAGGGTTGCCCTGGCAACTGTTGCTGGCCCCCAAAGCGGAAGTGGGCGGGGCCTGGCACCCTCAAGCCCCCTGCCATGCCCAGGGTTGCCCTGGCAACTGTTGCTGGGCCCCAAACCGGAAGTGGGCGGGGCCTGGCGCCCTCAAGCCCCCTGCCATGCCCAGGGTTGCCCTGGCAACTGTTGCTGGCCCTCAAAGCGGAAGTGGGCGGGGTCTGGCGCTCTCCAGCCCACTGCCATGCCCAGGGTTGCCTGGCAACTGTTGCTGGCCCACAAAGCGGAAGTGGGCGGGGCCTGGTGCCCTCCAGCCCCCTGCCATGCCCAAGGTTGCCCTGGCAACTGTTGCTGCCCCCAAAGCGGAAGTGGGCAGGGCCTGGAGCCCTCCAGTCCCCTGCCATGCCCAGGCTTGCCCTGGCAACTGTTGCTGGGCCCCAAAGCGGAAGTGGGCAGAGCCAGGTTCCCTCAAGCCCCCAGCCATGCCCAGGCTTGCCCTGGCAACTGTTGCTGGGCCCCCAAAGCGGAATTGGGCGGGACCTGGCGCCCTCAAGCACCCTGCCATGCCCAGGCTTGCCCTGGCAACTGTTGCTGACCCCTAAAGCGGAAGTGGGCGGGACCTGGCGCCCTTCAGCCCCCTGCCATGCCCAGGGTTGCCGTGGCATCTGTTGCTGACCCCCAAAGCGGAAGTGGGCGGGACCTGGCGCCCTTCAGCCCCCTGCCATGCCCACGGTTGCCCTGGCATCTGTTGCTGACCCCCAAAGCGGAAGTGGGTGGGACCTGGTGCCCTCAAGCCTCCTTCCATGCCCAGGCTTGCCCTGGCAACTGTTGCTGGGCCCTAAAGCGGAAGTGGGCAGAGCCAGGCGCCCTCAAGCCCCCTGCCATGCCCAGGCTTGCCCTGGCAACTGTTGCTGTACCCCAAAGCGGAAGTGGGCAGGGCCAGGCGCCATCCAGCACCCTGCCATGCCCTGGGTTGCCCTGGCAACTGTAGCTGACCCCTAAAGCGGAAGTGGGTGAGGCCAGGCACCCTCCAGCCCCCTGCCATGCCCATTGTTGCCCTGGCAACTGTTGCTGGCCCCCAAACGGAAGTGGGTGGGGCCTGGCGCCCTCAAGCCCCCTGCCATGCCCATGGTTGCCCTGGCAACTGTTGCTGGCCCCCAAAGCGGAAGTGGGTTGGGCATGGCGCCCTTAAGCCCCCTGCCATGCCCAGGGTTGCCCTGGCAACTGTTGCTGACCCCTAAAGCGGAAGTGGGCGGGACCTGGCGCCCTTCGGCCCTCTGCCATGCCCATGGTTGCCGTGGCATCTGTTGCTGACCCCCAAAGCGGAAGTGGGCGGGGCCAGGCGCCCTCCAGCCCCCTGCCATGCCCTGGGTTGCCCTGGCAACTGTTGCTGACCCCTAAAGCAGAAGTGGGTGGGGCCAGGCGCCCTCCAGCCCCCTGCCATGCCCAGGGTTGTCATGGCAACTGCTGCTGGCCCCCAAAGCGGAAGTGGGCGGGGCCTGGCGCCCTCAAGCCCCCTGCCATGCCCAGGGTTGCCGTGGCAACTGTTGCTGGCCCCCAAAGCGGAAGTGGGTTGGGCATGGCGCCCTCAAGCCCCCTGCCATGCCCAGGGTTGCCCTGGCAACTGTTGCTGGCCCTTAAAGCGGAAGTGGGCGGGGCCTGACTCCCTTAAGCCCCCTGCCATGCCCAGGGTTGCCCTGGCAACTGTTGCTGGGCCCCAAACCGGAAATGGGCGGGGCCTGGTGCCATCAAGCCCCCTGCCATGCCCAGGGTTGCCCTGGCATCTGTTGCTGACCCCCAAAGCGGAAGTGGGCGGGACCTGGCGCCCTCAAGCCCCCTGCCATGCCCAGGCTTGCCCTGGCAACTGTTGCTGGGCCACAAACCGGAAGTGGGCGGGGCCTGGCGCCCTCAAGCCCCCAGCCATGTCCAGGCTTGCCCTGGCGACTGTTGCTGGGCCCCCAAAGCGGAAATGGGCGGGACCTGGCGCCCTCAAGCCCCCTGCCATGCCCAGGCTTGCCCTGGCAACTGTTGCAGACCCCTAAAGCGGAAGTGGGTGGGGCCTGGCGTCCTCCAGCCCCCTGCCATGCCCTGGGTTGCCCTGGCAACTGTTGCTGACCCCTAAAGCGGAAGAGGGCGGGGCCAGGCGCCCTCCAGCCACCTGCCATGCCCAGGGTTGCCCTGGCAACTGTTGCTGGCCCCCAAAGCGGAAGTGGGCGGGGCCTGGCGCCCTCAAGCCCCCTGCCATGCCCAGGGTAACCCTGGCAACTGTTGCTGGCCCCCAAAGCGGAAGTGGGCTGAACATGGCGCCCTCAAGCCCCCTGCCATGCCCAGGGTTGCCCTGGCAACTGTTGCTGGCCCCCAAAGCGGAAGTGGGCGGGGCCTGGCGCCCTCAAGCCCCCTGCCATGCCCAGGGTTTCCCTGGCAACTGTTGCTGGGCCCCAAAGCGGAAGTGGGCGGGGCCTGGCGCCCTCCAGCCCCCTGCCTTGCCCAAGGTTGCCCTGGCAACTGTTGCTGCCCCCAAAGCGGAAGTGGGCGGGGCCTGGCGCCCTCAAGCCCCCTGCCATGCCCAGGCTTGCCCTGGCAACTGTTGCTGGCCCCCAAAGCGGAAGTGGGCGGGTCCAGGCCCCCTTAAGCCCCCTGCCATGCCCAGGGTTGCCCTGGCAACTGTTGCTGGCCCCCAAAGCGGAAGTGGGCGGGTCCAGGCCCCCTTAAGCCCCCTGCCATGCCCAGGGTTGCCCTGGCAACTGTTGCTGGCCCCCCAAAGCGGAAGTGGGCGAATCCAGGCCCCCTTAAGCCCCCTGCCATGCCCAGGGTTGTCCTGGCAACTGTTGCTGGCCCCAAAAGCGGAAGTGGGTGGGTCCTGGCGCCCTTAAGCCCCCTGCCATGCCCAGGCTTGCCCTGGCAACTGTTGCTGGGCCCCAAAGCGGAAGTGGGCGGGTCCAGGCCCCCTTAACCCCCCTGCCATGCCCAGGGTTGCCCTAGCAACTGTTGCTGGCCCCCAAAGCGGAAGTGGGCGGGTCCAGGCCCCCTTAAGCCCCCTGCCATGCCCAGAGTTGCCCTGGCAACTGTTGCTGGCCCCCAAAGCGGAAGTGGGCGGGTCCAGGCCGCCTTAAGCCCCCCTGCCATGCCCAGGGTTGTCTTGGCAACTGTTGCTGGCCCCCAAAGCGGAAGTGGGCGGGTCCTGGCGCCCTTACGCCCCCTGCCATGCCCAGGGTTGCCCTGGCAACTGTTGCTGGCCCCCCAAAGCGGAAGTGGGCGAAGCCAGGCCCCCTTAAGCCCCCTGCCATGCCCAGGGTAGTCCTGGCAACTGTTGCTGGCCCCAAAAGCGGAAGTGGGTGGGTCCTGGCGCCCTTAAGCCCCCTGCCATGCCCAGGGTAGCCCTGGCAACTGTTGCTGGCCCCCAAAGCGGAAGTGGGCGGGTCCAGGCCCCCTTAAGCCCCCTGCCATGCCCAGGGTTGCCCTGGCAACTGTTGCTGGCCCCTAAAGCGGAAGTGGGCGGGTCCTGGCCCCCTTAAGCCCCCTGCCTTGCCCAGGGTTGCCCTGGCAACTGTTGCTGGCCCCCAAAGCGGAAGTGGGCGGGTCCTGGCCCCCTTAAGCCCCCTGCCTTGCCCAGGGTTGCCCTGGCAACTGTTGCTGGCCCCCAAAGCGGAAGTGGGCGGGTCCTGGCGCCCTTAAGCCCCCTGCCATGCCCAGGGTTGCCCTGGCAACTGTTGCTGGCCCCCAAAGCGGAAGTGGGCGGGTCCTGGCCCCCTTAAGCCCCCTGCCTTGCCCAGGGTTGCCCTGGCAACTGTTGCTGGCCCCCAAAGCGGAAGTGGGCGGGTCCAGGCCCCCTTAAGCCCCCTGCCATGCCCAGGGTTGCCCTGGCAACTGTTGCTGGCCCCCAGAACGGAAGTGGGCGGGTCCAGGCCCCCTTAAGCCCCCTGCCATGCCCAGGGTTGCCCTGGCAACTGTTGCTGGCCCCCAAAGCGGAAGTGGGTGGGTCCTGGCCCTCTTAAGCCCCCTGCCTTGCCCAGGGTTGTCCTGGCAACTGTTGCTGGCCCCCAAAGCGGAAGTGGGCGAATCCAGGCCCCCTTAAGCCCCCTGCCATGCCCAGGGTAGCCCTGGCAACTGTTGCTGGCCCCCAAAGCGGAAGTGGGCGGGTCCAGGCCCCCTTAAGCCCCCTGCCATGCCCAGGGTGTCCCTGGCAACTGTTGCTGGCCCCCAAAGCGGAAGTGGCCGGGTCCAGGCCCCCTTAAGCCCCCTGCCATGCCCAGGGTTGCCCTGGCAACTGTTGCTGGCCCCCAAAGCGGAAGTGGGCGGGTCCAGGTGCCCTTAAGCCCCCTGCCATGCCCAGGGTTGTCCTCGCAACTGTTGCTGGCCCCCAAAGCGGAAGTGGGCGGGTCCAGGCGCCCTTAAGCCCCCTGCTATGCCCAGGGTTGTCCTCGCAACTGTTGCTGGCCCCCAAAGCGGAAGTGGGCGGGTCCAGGCGCCCTTAAGCCCCCTGCCATGCCCAGGGTTGCCCTGGCAACTGTTGCTGGCCCCCAAAGCGGAAGTGGGCGGGTCCTGGCGCCCTTAAGCCCCCTGCCATGCCCAATGTTGCCCTGGCAACTGTTGCTGGCCCCCAAAGCGGAAGTGGGCGGGTCCTGGCACCCTTAAGCCCCCTGCCATGCACAGGGTTGCCCTGGCAACTGTTGCTGGCCCCCAAAGCGGAAGTGGGCGGGTCCAGGCCCCCTTAAGCCCCCTGCCATGCACAGGGCTGCCCTGGCAACTGTTGCTGGCCCCCAAAGCGGAAGTGGGCGGGTCCAGGCCCCCTTAAGCCCCCTGCCATGCCCAGGGTTGCCCTGGCAACTGTTGCTGGCCCCCAAAGCGGAAGTGGGCGGGTCCAGGCTCCCTTAAGCCCCCTGCCATGCCCAGGGTAGCCCTGGCAACTGTTGCTGGCCCCCAAAGCGGAAGTGGGCGGGTCCAGGCTCCCTTAAGCCCCCTGCCATGCCCAGGGTAGCCCTGGCAACTGTTGCTGGCCCCCAAAGCGGAAGTGGGCGGGTCCAGGCCCCCTTAAGCCCCCTGCCATGTCCCCCCTGCCTGTTTTTGTTCCATGAACACGATTTTATAATGTGTGTCTACAACCACTTCTGTTTATGTAAGTTTTAGCCCCCCTACTGGTCAGATACAAAATTTGAAAGGCATTTAGCTCAATTTATATTAAAAAGCATAGTTCCCTTTCTGCTAATGTACCTGGCAGATGCTGACTTTTACTCCTAAACTCATTTGCTGCGCCTCAGCAGAGTGTCTCCCCGGGCCACAATTAGGAGTAAAATATGTGCTATAGCGTGTATTTGCGATCACTGCACAACACGCCACCACCTCCCATTGGCCAATACACCAGGTCCCCTGACATGACCCCGGTGCACAGGTCGATGCAAATGGAATCAAATAGGCGGTTTAAAAAAAATAATCTGTGATTGCAGCCAAAATGGGGGCAGTAATGCCCCTATTTTGCGGCTCTACTGAAATGCTTTTTAAACTGACCCTGGACATAGGCTTGTGTGGAGAGGCACAGGAGAAGTGGGTTGTATAAGGTTATATATATTGGGGGAAATTTACTACGCTAAAATCATAAGAAATAGGTGTATTCGTATACAACAACACACCTATTTTTTACAAATTCGTATTTTCGGGATTTACTATCCCGAAAATACGTAAATTTGTATTCATGGCACATTTGTATTTGTATTTAAATGTACGAATGTATACACCATAGACAAAATACGAATAGGAATCACCATTCAAAAGAATGGTGATTCCAAATTTCCAATTAGCGGCGGTAAATTGCTGCTAATTACCAGCCAAATTCGCCACGAAAATACACTTAACTTTCCTGGCATATTTGGCAGAAGCCTGCATGGATCAGTCAGATCCATGCAGGCTTAAGTGTAAAAAATAAATAAAAAAAAAGTAAATAAAATGGCGGGCCCTCCCCCCGGGCATAGCCAGCCTCAGACTCAGAGCTGGTCCTGGTTTAAAAAATAATCAAGGAAAAAAAATAATAGGGTTTCCCTTATTTTTTAAAACCAGCACCAGGCCCAAGGGCCAGTTCTGGCTCCCAAAATACGGGGGACAAACTGAATAGGGCTCCCCCGTATTTTAAGAACCAGCACCAGGCCCAACAAGCCAGCAGGGTAATGTCACAGACGGGGGACACTTATTATAGAAGGTCCAGTGGCCAAAACATTATTCCCCTAACTGCTCAGCCTGGGAAGGGGTCCTGGGGAGTGGGGACCCCCCAATAAAGGGGTCCCCCCCTCCAGAATTTATCTACCCAGGCTAAAGCCTGGGGCTGTCCCCAATGCCACCTTTTTAGGTGGCCATCGGGCTGATAAATGTGGGTAAAAAATAGTCCCAGCAAGCCTCCCCCATATACAGGGACTTGGAGAACCACAAGTCCCAGCATGCGGGGCATTAAATGGCCCACTGGAACTTGTAGTTCCACAGCAATACAAATAGTAAAATAAACACACAAACACACCAGAATAATAAAACGTTATTCCATACATAGCCCTTTCATACAGATACTTCCCTATGTTGAGCCCGTAGGTAGGCCGCCATCCGCCGTCCTGAAGAAATTCTTTGGGTACCTGTGGAAGGAAATCATACTCACCAGGTCCTCGGGCATAGATCAAGTCCTCTTCATTCCAAAGTAGAATCCAGGGGACTTGGCAAAAAAAAAAAACGCGATAAACCCGACACCAAACCGGACTGACGAGAAGCCGCACGATGACTTTACATCTTGCCGCTCCTCCTGAATGCCGCTATTGGCCACCTAGCGGCCAATCAGGAGGAGGAGACGTAGGATGTAAACACATCCCCAGCTTCTCCTCATTACGGTTTGGGGTTTGGTTTAATATCTCACTCCCTTCTCTTTCCTTCCTCTCTCTAGCTATTTCCCTGACATCCCACTTCCCCTTTTGTTCCCTGACATTATCACTCTCTCTTGATACTGTCTCTTTCCATGATATTTTCTATAACTCAGGTTTGCACTCCTCCCTGTCTGTCGCTTAGGGTGACCAACTCATCCCTTTAATCCGGGACACATATTACTTACACAGGTTCTGTGGCAGTTTAAAACCAGGTGAAAAGGAGCCTTGAGGTGTGGCAGTTTAAAACCAGGTGAAAGCCAGCCACAGAACCTGTGTAATTAATATGTGTCCCGGATTAAAGGGATGAGTTGGTCACCCTAGCTGGGCCCCAAAGCGGAAGTGGGCGGGGCCTGGCACCCTCAAACCCCCTGCCATGCCCAGGCTTGCCCTGGCAACTGTTGCTGGGCCCCAAAGCGGAAGTGGGCGGGGCCTGGCGCCCCCCAGCCCCCAGTCATGCCCAGGCTTGCCCTGCCAACTGTTGCTGGGCCCCAAAGCGGAAGTGGGCGGGGTCTGGCGCCCTCAAGCCCCCTGCCATGCCCAGGCTTGCCCTGGCATCTGTTGCTGACCCCCAAAGCGGAAGTGGGCGGGACCTGGCGCCCTTCAGCCCCCTGCCATGCCCAGGGTTGCCCTGGCATCTGTTGCTGACCCCAAAAGCGGAATTGGGCGGGGCCAGGCGCCCTTCAGCCCCTTGCCATGCCCTGGGTTGCCCTGGCAACTGTTGCTGACCACTAAAGAGGAAGTGAGTGGGGCCAGGCGCCCTCCAGACCCCTGCCATGCCCAGGGTTGCCCTGCCAACTGTTGCTGGGCCCCAAAGCGGAAGTGGGTTGGGCATGGCGCCCTCAAGCCCCCTGCCATGCCCAGGGTTGCCCTGGCAACTGTTGCTGGGCCCCAAACCGGAAGTGGGAGGGGCCTGGCGCCCTCAAGCCCCCTGCCATGCCCAGGGTTGCCCTGGCAACTGTTGCTGGGCCCCAAACCGGAAGTGGGCGGGGCATGGCGCCCTCAAGCCCCCTGCCATGCCCAGGGTTGCCCTGGCAACTGTTGCTGGCCCCCAAAGCGGAAGTGGGCGGGGCCTGGCACCCTCAAGCCCCCTGCCATGCCCAGGGTTGCCCTGGCAACTGTTGCTGGGCCCCAAACCGGAAGTGGGCGGGGCCTGGCGCCCTCAAGCCCCCTGCCATGCCCAGGGTTGCCCTGGCAACTGTTGCTGGCCCTCAAAGCGGAAGTGGGCGGGGTCTGGCGCTCTCCAGCCCACTGCCATGCCCAGGGTTGCCTGGCAACTGTTGCTGGCCCACAAAGCGGAAGTGGGCGGGGCCTGGTGCCCTCCAGCCCCCTGCCATGCCCAAGGTTGCCCTGGCAACTGTTGCTGCCCCCAAAGCGGAAGTGGGCAGGGCCTGGAGCCCTCCAGTCCCCTGCCATGCCCAGGCTTGCCCTGGCAACTGTTGCTGGGCCCCAAAGCGGAAGTGGGCAGAGCCAGGTTCCCTCAAGCCCCCAGCCATGCCCAGGCTTGCCCTGGCAACTGTTGCTGGGCCCCCAAAGCGGAATTGGGCGGGACCTGGCGCCCTCAAGCCCCCTGCCATGCCCAGGCTTGCCCTGGCAACTGTTGCTGACCCCTAAAGCGGAAGTGGGCGGGACCTGGCGCCCTTCAGCCCCCTGCCATGCCCAGGGTTGCCGTGGCATCTGTTGCTGACCCCCAAAGCGGAAGTGGGCGGGACCTGGCGCCCTTCAGCCCCCTGCCATGCCCACGGTTGCCCTGGCATCTGTTGCTGACCCCCAAAGCGGAAGTGGGTGGGACCTGGTGCCCTCAAGCCTCCTTCCATGCCCAGGCTTGCCCTGGCAACTGTTGCTGGGCCCTAAAGCGGAAGTGGGCAGAGCCAGGCGCCCTCAAGCCCCCTGCCATGCCCAGGCTTGCCCTGGCAACTGTTGCTGTACCCCAAAGCGGAAGTGGGCAGGGCCAGGCGCCATCCAGCACCCTGCCATGCCCTGGGTTGCCCTGGCAACTGTAGCTGACCCCTAAAGCGGAAGTGGGTGAGGCCAGGCACCCTCCAGCCCCCTGCCATGCCCATTGTTGCCCTGGCAACTGTTGCTGGCCCCCAAACGGAAGTGGGTGGGGCCTGGCGCCCTCAAGCCCCCTGCCATGCCCATGGTTGCCCTGGCAACTGTTGCTGGCCCCCAAAGCGGAAGTGGGTTGGGCATGGCGCCCTTAAGCCCCCTGCCATGCCCAGGGTTGCCCTGGCAACTGTTGCTGACCCCTAAAGCGGAAGTGGGCGGGACCTGGCGCCCTTCGGCCCTCTGCCATGCCCATGGTTGCCGTGGCATCTGTTGCTGACCCCCAAAGCGGAAGTGGGCGGGGCCAGGCGCCCTCCAGCCCCCTGCCATGCCCTGGGTTGCCCTGGCAACTGTTGCTGACCCCTAAAGCAGAAGTGGGTGGGGCCAGGCGCCCTCCAGCCCCCTGCCATGCCCAGGGTTGTCATGGCAACTGCTGCTGGCCCCCAAAGCGGAAGTGGGCGGGGCCTGGCGCCCTCAAGCCCCCTGCCATGCCCAGGGTTGCCGTGGCAACTGTTGCTGGCCCCCAAAGCGGAAGTGGGTTGGGCATGGCGCCCTCAAGCCCCCTGCCATGCCCAGGGTTGCCCTGGCAACTGTTTGCTGGCCCTTAAAGCGGAAGTGGGCGGGGCCTGACTCCCTTAAGCCCCCTGCCATGCCCAGGGTTGCCCTGGCAACTGTTGCTGGGCCCCAAACCGGAAATGGGCGGGGCCTGGTGCCATCAAGCCCCCTGCCATGCCCAGGGTTGCCCTGGCATCTGTTGCTGACCCCCAAAGCGGAAGTGGGCGGGACCTGGCGCCCTCAAGCCCCCTGCCATGCCCAGGCTTGCCCTGGCAACTGTTGCTGGGCCACAAACCGGAAGTGGGCGGGGCCTGGCGCCCTCAAGCCCCCAGCCATGTCCAGGCTTGCCCTGGCGACTGTTGCTGGGCCCCCAAAGCGGAAATGGGCGGGACCTGGCGCCCTCAAGCCCCCTGCCATGCCCAGGCTTGCCCTGGCAACTGTTGCAGACCCCTAAAGCGGAAGTGGGCGGGGCCTGGCGTCCTCCAGCCCCCTGCCATGCCCTGGGTTGCCCTGGCAACTGTTGCTGACCCCTAAAGCGGAAGAGGGCGGGGCCAGGCGCCCTCCAGCCCCCTGCCATGCCCAGGGTTGCCCTGGCAACTGTTGCTGGCCCCCAAAGCGGAAGTGGGCGGGGCCTGGCGCCCTCAAGCCCCCTGCCATGCCCAGGGTAACCCTGGCAACTGTTGCTGGCCCCCAAAGCGGAAGTGGGCTGAACATGGCGCCCTCAAGCCCCCTGCCATGCCCAGGGTTGCCCTGGCAACTGTTGCTGGCCCCCAAAGCGGAAGTGGGCGGGGCCTGGCGCCCTCAAGCCCCCTGCCATGCCCAGGGTTTCCCTGGCAACTGTTGCTGGGCCCCAAAGCGGAAGTGGGCGGGGCCTGGCGCCCTCCAGCCCCCTGCCTTGCCCAAGGTTGCCCTGGCAACTGTTGCTGCCCCCAAAGCGGAAGTGGGCGGGGCCTGGCGCCCTCAAGCCCCCTGCCATGCCCAGGCTTGCCCTGGCAACTGTTGCTGGCCCCCAAAGCGGAAGTGGGCGGGTCCAGGCCCCCCTTAAGCCCCCTGCCATGCCCAGGGTTGCCCTGGCAACTGTTGCTGGCCCCCAAAGCGGAAGTGGGCGGGTCCAGGCCCCCTTAAGCCCCCTGCCATGCCCAGGGTTGCCCTGGCAACTGTTGCTGGCCCCCCAAAGCGGAAGTGGGCGAATCCAGGCCCCCTTAAGCCCCCTGCCATGCCCAGGGTTGTCCTGGCAACTGTTGCTGGCCCCAAAAGCGGAAGTGGGTGGGTCCTGGCGCCCTTAAGCCCCCTGCCATGCCCAGGGTAGCCCTGGCAACTGTTGCTGGCCCCCAAAGCGGAAGTGGGCGGGTCCAGGCCCCCTTAAGCCCCCTGCCATGCCCAGGGTTGCCCTGGCAACTGTTGCTGGCCCCCAAAGCGGAAGTGGGCGGGTCCTGGCCCCCTTAAGCCCCCTGCCTTGCCCAGGGTTGCCCTTGCAACTGTTGCTGGCCCCCAAAGCGGAAGTGGGCGGGTCCTGGCCCCCTTAAGCCCCCTGCCTTGCCCAGGGTTGCCCTGGCAACTGTTGCTGGCCCCCAAAGCGGAAGTGGGCGGGTCCTGGCGCCCTTAAGCCCCCTGCCATGCCCAGGGTTGCCCTGGCAACTGTTGCTGGCCCCCAAAGCGGAAGTGGGCGGGTCCTGGCCCCCTTAAGCCCCCTGCCTTGCCCAGGGTTGCCCTGGCAACTGTTGCTGGCCCCCAAAGCGGAAGTGGGTTGGTCCTGGCCCCCTTAAGCCCCCTGCCATGCCCAGGGTTGCCCTGGCAACTGTTGCTGGCCCCCAAAGCGGAAGTGGGCGGGTCCAGGCCCCCTTAAGCCCCCTGCCATGCCCAGGGTTGCCCTGGCAACTGTTGCTGGCCCCCAAAGCGGATGTGGGCGGGTCCTGGCCCCCTTAAGCCCCCTGCCTTGCCCAGGGTTGTCCTGGCAACTGTTGCTGGCCCCCAAAGCGGAAGTGGGCGGGTCCTTGCGCCCTTAAGCCCCCTGCCATGCCCAGGGTTGCCCTGGCAACTGTTGCTGGCCCCCAAAGCGGAAGTGGGCGAATCCAGGCCCCCTTAAGCCCCCTGCCATGCCCAGGGTAGCCCTGGCAACTGTTGCTGGCCCCCAAAGCGGAAGTGGGCGGGTCCAGGCCCCCTTAAGCCCCCTGCCATGCCCAGGGTGTCCCTGGCAACTGTTGCTGGCCCCCAAAGCGGAAGTGGCCGGGTCCAGGCCCCCTTAAGCCCCCTGCCATGCCCAGGGTTGCCCTGGCAACTGTTGCTGGCCCCCAAAGCGGAAGTGGGCGGGTCAAGGCGCCCTTAAGCCCCCTGCCATGCCCAGGGTTGTCCTCGCAACTGTTGCTGGCCCCCAAAGCGGAAGTGGGCGGGTCCAGGCGCCCTTAAGCCCCCTGCCATGCCCAGGGTTTTCCTGGCAACTGTTGCTGGCCCCCAAAGCGGAAGTGGGCGGGTCCAGGCGCCCTTAAGCCCCCTGCCATGCCCAGGGTTGTCCTCGCAACTGTTGCTGGCCCCCAAAGCGGAAGTGGGCGGGTCCAGGCGCCCTTAAGCCCCCTGCCATGCCCAGGGTTGCCCTGGCTACTGTTGCTGGCCCCCAAAGCGGAAGTGGGCGGGTCCTGGCGCCCTTAAGCCCCCTTCCATGCCCAGGGTTGCCCTGGCTACTGTTGCTGGCCCCCAAAGCGGAAGTGGGCGGGTCCTGGCGCCCTTAAGCCCCCTTCCATGCCCAATGTTGCCCTGGCAACTGTGGCTGGCCCCCAAAGCGGAAGTGGGCGGGTCCTGGCACCCTTAAGTTCCCTGCCATGCACAGGGTTGCCCTGGCAACTGTTGCTGGCCCCCAAAGCGGAAGTGGGCGGGTCCAGGCCCCCTTAAGCCCCCTGCCATGCACAGGGTTGCCCTGGCAACTGTTGCTGGCCCCCAAAGCGGAAGTGGGCGGGTCCAGGCCCCCTTAAGCCCCCTGCCATGCCCAGGGTTGCCCTGGCAACTGTTGCTGGCCCCCAAAGCAGAAGTGGGCGGGTCCAGGCCCCCTTAAGCCCCCTGCCATGCCCAGGGTGTCCCTGGCAACTGTTGCTGGCCCCCAAAGCGGAAGTGGGCGGGTCCAGGCCCCCTTAAGCCCCCTGCCATGCCCAGGGTTGCCCTGGCAACTGTTGCTGGCCACCAAAGCGGAAGTGGGCGGGTCCAGGCGCCCTTAAGCCCCCTGCCATGCCCAGGGTTGTCCTCGCAACTGTTGCTGGCCCCCAAAGCGGAAGTGGGCGGGTCCTGGCGCCCTTAAGCCCCCTGCCATGCCCAGGGTTGCCCTGGCAACTGTTGCTGGCCCCCAAAGCGGAAGTGGGCGGGTCCTGGCGCCCTTAAGCCCCCTGCCATGCCCAATGTTGCCCTGGCAACTGTTGCTGGCCCCCAAAGCGGAAGTGGGTGGGTCCTGGCACCCTTAAGCCCCCTACCATGCCCAGGGTTGCCCTGGCAACTGTTGCTGGCCCCCAAAGCGGAAGTGGGCGGGTCCAGGCCCCCTTAAGCCCCCTGCCATGCCCAGGGTTGCCCTGGCAACTGTTGCTGGCCCCCAAAGCGGAAGTGGGCGGGTCCTGGCCCCCTTAAGCCCCCTGCCTTGCCCAGGGTTGTCCTGGCAACTGTTGCTGGCCCCCAAAGCGGAAGTGGGCGGGTCCTGGCGCCCTTAAGCCCCCTGCCATGCCCAGGGTTGCCCTGGCAACTGTTGCTGGCCCCCAAAGCGGAAGTGGGCGAATCCAGGCCCCCTTAAGCCCCCTGCCATGCCCAGGGTAGCCCTGGCAACTGTTGCTGGCCCCCAAAGCGGAAGTGGGCGGGTCCAGGCCCCCTTAAGCCCCCTGCCATGCCCAGGGTGTCCCTGGCAACTGTTTCTGGCCCCCAAAGCGGAAGTGGCCGGGTCCAGGCCCCCTTAAGCCCCCTGCCATGCCCAGGGTTGCCCTGGCAACTGTTGCTGGCCCCCAAAGCGGAAGTGGGCGGGTCCAGGCGCCCTTAAGCCCCCTGCCATGTCCAGGGTTGTCCTCGCAACTGTTGCTGGCCCCCAAAGCGGAAGTGGGCGGGTCCAGGCGCCCTTAAGCCCCCTGCCATGCCCAGGGTTGTCCTGGCAACTGTTGCTGGCCCCCAAAGCGGAAGTGGGCGGGTCCAGGCGCCCTTAAGCCCCCTGCCATGCCCAGGGTTGCCCTGGCAACTGTTGCTGGCCCCCAAAGCGGAAGTGGGCGGGTCCTGGCGCCCTTAAGCCCCCTGCCATGCCCAATGTTGCCCTGGCAACTGTTGCTGGCCCCCAAAGCGGAAGTGGGCGGGTCCTGGCACCCTTAAGCCCCCTGCCATTCACAGGGTTGCCCTGGCAACTGTTGCTGGCCCCCAAAGCGGAAGTGGGCGGGTCCAGGCCCCCTTAAGCCCACTGCCATGCACAGGGTTGCCCTGGCAACTGTTGCTGGCCCCCAAAGCGGAAGTGGGCGGGTCCAGGCCCCCTTAAGCCCCCTGCCATGCCCAGGGTTGCCCTGGCAACTGTTGCTGGCCCCCAAAGCGGAAGTGGGCGGGTCCAGGCCCCCTTAAGCCCCCTGCCATGCCCAGGGTAGCCCTGGCAACTGTTGCTGGCCCCCAAAGCGGAAGTGGGCGGGTCCTGGCCCCCTTAAGCCCCCTGCCATGCCCAGGGTTGCCCTGGCAACTGTTGCTGGCCCCCAAAGCGGAAGTGGGCGGGTCCAGGCCCCCTTAAGCCCCCTGCCATGCCCAGGGTTGCCCTGGCAACTGTTGCTGGCCCCCAAAGCGGAAGTGGGCGGGTCCTGGCCCCCTTAAGCCCCCTGCCATGCCCAGGGTTGCCCTGGCAACTGTTGCTGGCCCCCAAAGCGGAAGTGGGCGGGTCCAGGCCCCCTTAAGCCCCCTGCCATGCCCAGGGTTGCCCTGGCAACTGTTTCTGGCCCCCAAAGCGGAAGTGGGCGGGTCCTGGCCCCCTTAAGCCCCCTGCCTTGCCCAGGGTTGTCCTGGCAACTGTTGCTGGCCCCCAAAGCGGAAGTGGGCGGGTCCTGGCGCCCTTAAGCCCCCTGCCATGCCCAGGGTTGCCCTGGCAACTGTTGCTGGCCCCCAAAGCGGAAGTGGGCGGGTCCTGGCGCCCTTAAGCCCCCTGCCATGCCCAATGTTGCCCTGGCAACTATTGCTGGCCCCCAAAGCGGAAGTGGGCGGGTCCTGGCACCCTTAAGCCCCTTGCCATGCACAGGGTTGCCCTGGCAACTGTTGCTGGCCCCCAAAGCGGAAGTGGGCGGGTCCAGGCCCCCTTAAGCCCCCTGCCATGCACAGGGTTGCCCTGGCAACTGTTGCTGGCCCCCAAAGCGGAAGTGGGCGGGTCCTGGCGCCCTTAAGCCCCCTGCCATGCCCAGGGTAGCCCTGGCAACTGTTGCTGGCCCCCAAAGCGGAAGTGGGCGGGTCCAGGCCCCCTTAAGCCCCCTGCCATGCCCAGGGTAGCCCTGGCAACTGTTGCTGGCCCCCAAAGCAGAAGTGGGCGGGTCCTGGCGCCCTTAAGCCCCCTGCCATGCCCAATGTTGCCCTGGCAACTGTTGCTGGCCCCCAAAGCGGAAGTGGGCGGGTCCAGGCCCCCTTAAGCCCCCTGCCATGCCCAGGGTTGCCCTGGCAACTGTTGCTGGCCCCCAAAGCGGAAGTGGGCGGGTCCTGGCGCCCTTAAGCCCCCTTCCATGCCCAGGGTAGCCCTGGCAACTGTTGCTGGCCCCCAAAGCGGAAGTGGGCGGGTCCAGGCCCCCTTAAGCCCCCTGCCATGCCCAGGGTAGCCCTGGCAACTGTTGCTGGCCCCCAAAGCAGAAGTGGGCGGGTCCTGGCGCCCTTAAGCCCCCTGCCATGCCCAATGTTGCCCTGGCAACTGTTGCTGGGCCCCAAAGCGGAAGTGGGCAGGTCCAGGCCCCCTTAAGCCCCCTGCCATGCACAGGGTTGCCTTGGCAACTGTTGCTGGCCCCCAAAGCGGAAGTGGGCGGGTCCAGGCCCCCTTAAGCCCCCTGCCATGCCCGGTGTTGCCCTGGCAACTGTTGCTGGCCCCCAAAGCGGAAGTGGGCGGGTTTAGGCCCCCTTAAGCCCCCTGCCATGCCCAGGGTAGCCCTGGCAACTTTTGCTGGCCCCCAAAGCGGAAATGGGCGGGTCCAGGCCCCCTTAAGCCCCCTGCCATCCCCAGGGTTGCCCTGGCAACTGTTGCTGGCCCCCAAAGCGGAAGTGGGCGGGTCCAGGCCCCCTTAAGCCCCCTGCCATGCCCAGGGTAGCCTTGGCAACTGTTGCTGGCCCCCAAAGTGGAAATGGGCGAATAAAGGCCGCCTTAAGCCCCCTGCCATGCCCAGGGTTGTCCTGGCAACTGTTGCTGGCCCCCAAAGCGGAAGTGGTTGGGTCCTGGCGCCCTTAAGCCCCCTGCCATGCCCAGGGTAGCCCTGGCAACTGTTGCTGGCCCCCAAAGCGGAAGTGGGCGGGTCCAGGCCCCCTTAAGCCCCCTGCCATGCCCAGGGTAGCCCTGGCAACTGTTGCTGGCCCCTAAAGCAGAAGTGGGCGGGTCCTGGCGCCCTTAAGCCCCCTGCCATGCCCAATGTTGCCCTGGCAACTGTTGCTGGCCCCCAAAGCGGAAGTGGGCGGGTCCAGGCCCCCTTAAGCCCCCTGCCATGCCCAGGGTTGCCCTGGCAACTGTTGCTGGCCCCCAAAGCGGAAGTGGGCGGGTCCTGGCGCCCTTAAGCCCCCTGCCATGCCCAGGGTAGCCCTGGCAACTGTTGCTGGCCCCCAAAGCGGAAGTGGGCGGGTCCAGGCCCCCTTAAGCCCCCTGCCATGCCCAGGGTAGCCCTGGCAACTGTTGCTGGCCCCCAAAGCAGAAGTGGGCGGGTCCTGGCGCCCTTAAGCCCCCTGCCATGCCCAATGTTGCCCTGGCAACTGTTGCTGGCCCCCAAAGCGGAAGTGGGCGGGTCCTGGCGCCCTTAAGCCCCCTGCCATGCCCAATGTTGCCCTGGCAACTGTTGCTGGGCCCCAAAGCGGAAGTGGGCAGGTCCAGGCCCCCTTAAGCCCCCTGCCATGCACAGGGTTGCCCTGGCAACTGTTGCTGGCCCCCAAAGCGGAAGTGGGCGGGTCCAGGCCCCTTTAAGCCCCCTGCCATGCCCAGGGTTGCCCTGGCAACTGTTGCTGGCCCCCAAAGCGGAAGTGGGCGGGTTTAGGCCCCCTTAAGCTCCCTGCCATGCCCAGGGTAGCCCTGGCAACTGTTGCTGGCCCCCAAAGCGGAAGTGGGCGGGTCCAGGCCCCCTTAAGCCCTCTGCCATGCCCAGGGTTGCCCTGGCAACTGTTGCTGGCCCCCAAAGCGGAAGTGGGCGGGTCCAGGCGCCCTTAAGCCCCCTGCCATGCCCAGGGTTTTCCTTGCAACTGTTGCTAGCCCCCAAAGCGGAAGTGGGCGGGTCCTGGCGCCCTTAAGCCCCCTGCCATGCCCAGGGTAGCCCTGGCAACTGTTGCTGGCCCCCAAAGCAGAAGTGGGCGGGTCCAGGCCCCCTTAAGCCCCCTGCCATGCACAGGGTTGCCCTGGCAACTGTTGCTGGCCCCCAAAGCGGAAGTGGGCGGGTCCAGGCCCCCTTAAGCCCCCTGCCATGCCCAATGTTGCCCTGGCAACTGTTGCTGGCCCCCAAAGCGGAAGTGGGCGGGTCCTGGCACCCTTAAGCCCCCTGCCATGCCCAGGGTAGCCCTGGCAACTTTTGCTGGCCCCCAAAGCGGAAGTGGGCGGGTCCAGGCCCCCTTAAGCCCCCTGCCATGCCCAGGGTGTCCCTGGCAACTGTTGCTGCCCCCCAAAGCGGAAGTGGGTGGGTCCAGGCGCCCTTAAGCCCCCTGCCATGCCCAGGGTTGTCCCCACAACTGTTGCTGGCCCCCAAAGCGGAAGTGGGCGGGTCCTGGCCCCCTTAAGCCCCCTGCCATGCCCAGGGTTGCCCTGGCAACTGTTGCTGGCCCCCAAAGCGGAAGTGGGCGGGTCCAGGCCCCCTTAAGCCCCCTGCCATGCCCAGGGTTGCCCTGGCAACTGTTTCTGGCCCCAAAGCGGAATTGGGCGGGTCCTGGCCCCCTTAAGCCCCCTGCCTTGCCCAGGGTTGTCCTGGCAACTGTTGCTGGCCCCCAAAGCGGAAGTGGGCGGGTCCTGGCGCCCTTAAGCCCCCTGCCATGCCCAGGGTTGCCCTGGCAACTGTTGCTGGCCCCCAAAGCGGAAGTGGGCGAATCCAGGCCCCCTTAAGCCCCCTGCCATGCCCAGGGTTGTCCTGGCAACTGTTGCTGGCCCCCAAAGCGGAAGTGGGTGGGTCCTGGCGCCCTTAAGCCCCCTGCCATGCCCAGGGCAGCCCTGGCAACGTTTGCTGGCCCCCATAGCGGAAGTGGGCGGGTCCAGGCCCCCTTAAGCCCCCTGCCATGCCCAGGGTAGCCCTGGCAACTGTTGCTGGCCCCCAAAGCGGAAGTGGGCGGGTCCTGGCGCCCTTAAGCCCCCTGCCATGCCCAATGTTGCCCTGGCAACTGTTGCTGGCCCCCAAAGCGGAAGTGGGTGGGTCCTGGCACCCTTAAGCCCCCTACCATGCCCAGGGTTGCCCTGGCAACTGTTGCTGGCCCCCAAAGCGGAAGTGGGCGGGTCCAGGCCCCCTTAAGCCCCCTGCCATGCCCAGGGTTGCCCTGGCAACTGTTGCTGGCCCCCAAAGCGGAAGTGGGCGGGTCCTGGCCCCCTTAAGCCCCCTGCCTTGCCCAGGGTTGTCCTGGCAACTGTTGCTGGCCCCCAAAGCGGAAGTGGGCGGGTCCTGGCGCCCTTAAGCCCCCTGCCATGCCCAGGGTTGCCCTGGCAACTGTTGCTGGCCCCCAAAGCGGAAGTGGGCGAATCCAGGCCCCCTTAAGCCCCCTGCCATGCCCAGGGTAGCCCTGGCAACTGTTGCTGGCCCCCAAAGCGGAAGTGGGCGGGTCCAGGCCCCCTTAAGCCCCCTGCCATGCACAGGGTTGCCCTGGCAACTGTTGCTGGCCCCCAAAGCGGAAGTGGGCGGGTCCTGGCGCCCTTAAGCCCCCTGCCATGCCCAGGGTAGCCCTGGCAACTGTTGCTGGCCCCCAAAGCGGAAGTGGGCGGGTCCAGGCCCCCTTAAGCCCCCTGCCATGCCCAGGGTAGCCCTGGCAACTGTTGCTGGCCCCCAAAGCAGAAGTGGGCGGGTCCTGGCGATCTTAAGCACCCTGCCATGCCCAATGTTGCCCTGGCAACTGTTGCTGGCCCCCAAAGCGGAAGTGGGCGGGTCCAGGCCCCCTTAAGCCCCCTGCCATGCCCAGGGTTGCCCTGGCAACTGTTGCTGGCCCCCAAAGCGGAAGTGGGCGGGTCCTGGCGCCCTTAAGCCCCCTGCCATGCCCAGGGTAGCCCTGGCAACTGTTGCTGGCCCCCAAAGCGGAAGTGGGCGGGTCCAGGCCCCCTTAAGCCCCCTGCCATGCCCAGGGTAGCCCTGGCAACTGTTGCTGGCCCCCAAAGCAGAAGTGGGCGGGTCCTGGCGCCCTTAAGCCCCCTGCCATGCCCAATGTTGCCCTGGCAACTGTTGCTGGGCCCCAAAGCGGAAGTGGGCAGGTCCAGGCCCCCTTAAGCCCCCTGCCATGCCCAGGGTAGCCCTGGCAACTGTTGCTGGCCCCCAAAGCAGAAGTGGGCGGGTCCTGGCGCCCTTAAGCCCCCTGCCATGCCCAATGTTGCCCTGGCAACTGTTGCTGGGCCCCAAAGCGGAAGTGGGCAGGTCCAGGCCCCCTTAAGCCCCCTGCCATGCCCAGGGTTGCCCTGGCAACTGTTGCTGGCCCCCAAAGCGGAAGTGGGCGGGTCCTGGCGCCCTTAAGCCCCCTGCCATGCCCAATGTTGCCCTGGCAACTGTTGCTGGCCCCCAAAGCGGAAGTGGGCGGGTCCAGGCCCCCTTAAGCCCCCTGCCATGCCCAGGGTTGCCCTGGCAACTGTTGCTGGCCCCCAAAGCGGAAGTGGGCGGGTCCTGGCGCCCTTAAGCCCCCTGCCATGCCCAATGTTGCCCTGGCAATTGTTGCTGGCCCCCAAAGCGGAAGTGGGCGGGTCCTGGCACCCTTAAGCCCCCTGCCATGCCCAGGGTTGCCCTGGCAACTGTTGCTGGCCCCCAAAGCGGAAGTGGGCGGGTCCAGGCCCCCTTAAGCCCCCTGCCATGCCCAGGGTTGCCCTGGCAACTGTTGCTGGCCCCCAAAGCGGAAGTGGGCGAATCCAACCCCCTTAAGCCCCCTGCCATGCCCAGGGTAGCCCTGGCAACTGTTGCTGGCCCCCAAAGCAGAAGTGGGCGGGTCCTGGCGCCCTTAAGCCCCCTGCCATGCCCAATGTTGCCCTGGCAACTGTTGCTGGGCCCCAAAGCGGAAGTGGGCAGGTCCAGGCCCCCTTAAGCCCCCTGCCATGCCCAGGGTTGCCCTGGCAACTGTTGCTGGCCCCCAAAGCGGAAGTGGGCGGGTCCTGGCGCCCTTAAGCCCCCTGCCATGCCCAATGTTGCCCTGGCAACTGTTGCTGGCCCCCAAAGCGGAAGTGGGCGGGTCCAGGCCCCCTTAAGCCCCCTGCCATGCCCAGGGTTGCCCTGGCAACTGTTGCTGGCCCCCAAAGCGGAAGTGGGCGGGTCCTGGCGCCCTTAAGCCCCCTGCCATGCCCAATGTTGCCCTGGCAATTGTTGCTGGCCCCCAAAGCGGAAGTGGGCGGGTCCTGGCACCCTTAAGCCCCCTGCCATGCCCAGGGTTGCCCTGGCAACTGTTGCTGGCCCCCAAAGCGGAAGTGGGCGGGTCCAGGCCCCCTTAAGCCCCCTGCCATGCCCAGGGTTGCCCTGGCAACTGTTGCTGGCCCCCAAAGCGGAAGTGGGCGAATCCAACCCCCTTAAGCCCCCTGCCATGCCCAGGGTTGTCCTGGCAACTGTTGCTGGCCCCCAAAGCGGAAGTGGGTGGGTCCTGGCGCCCTTAACCCCCCTGCCATGCCCAGGGTAGCCCTGGCAACGGTTGCTGGCCCCCAAAGCGGAAGTGGGCGGGTCCAGGCCCCCTTAAGCCCCCTGCCATGCCCAGGGTAGCCCTGGCAACTGTTGCTGGCCCCCAAAGCGGAAGTGGGCGGGTCCAGGCCCCCTTAAGCCCCCTGCCATGCCCAGGGTGTCCCTGGCAACTGTTGCTGGCCCCCAAAGCGGAAGTGGGCGGGTCCAGGCCCCCTTAAGCCCTCTGCCATGCCCAGGGTTGCCCTGGCAACTGTTGCTGGCCCCCAAAGCGGAAGTGGGCGGGTCCAGGCGCCCTTAAGCCCCCTGCCATGCCCAGGGTTTTCCTTGCAACTGTTGCTAGCCCCCAAAGCGGAAGTGGGCGGGTCCTGGCGCCCTTAAGCCCCCTGCCATGCCCAGGGTAGCCCTGGCAACTGTTGCTGGCCCCCAAAGCAGAAGTGGGCGGGTCCAGGCCCCCTTAAGCCCCCTGCCATGCACAGGGTTGCCCTGGCAACTGTTGCTGGCCCCCAAAGCGGAAGTGGGCGGGTCCAGGCCCCCTTAAGCCCCCTGCCATGCCCAATGTTGCCCTGGCAACTGTTGCTGGCCCCCAAAGCGGAAGTGGGCGGGTCCTGGCACCCTTAAGCCCCCTGCCATGCCCAGGGTAGCCCTGGCAACTTTTGCTGGCCCCCAAAGCGGAAGTGGGCGGGTCCAGGCCCCCTTAAGCCCCCTGCCATGCCCAGGGTGTCCCTGGCAACTGTTGCTGCCCCCCAAAGCGGAAGTGGGTGGGTCCAGGCGCCCTTAAGCCCCCTGCCATGCCCAGGGTTGTCCCCACAACTGTTGCTGGCCCCCAAAGCGGAAGTGGGCGGGTCCTGGCCCCCTTAAGCCCCCTGCCATGCCCAGGGTTGCCCTGGCAACTGTTGCTGGCCCCCAAAGCGGAAGTGGGCGGGTCCAGGCCCCCTTAAGCCCCCTGCCATGCCCAGGGTTGCCCTGGCAACTGTTTCTGGCCCCAAAGCGGAATTGGGCGGGTCCTGGCCCCCTTAAGCCCCCTGCCTTGCCCAGGGTTGTCCTGGCAACTGTTGCTGGCCCCCAAAGCGAAAGTGGGCGGGTCCTGGCGCCCTTAAGCCCCCTGCCATGCCCAGGGTTGCCCTGGCAACTGTTGCTGGCCCCCAAAGCGGAAGTGGGCGAATCCAGGCCCCCTTAAGCCCCCTGCCATGCCCAGGGTTGTCCTGGCAACTGTTGCTGGCCCCCAAAGCGGAAGTGGGTGGGTCCTGGCGCCCTTAAGCCCCCTGCCATGCCCAGGGCAGCCCTGGCAACGTTTGCTGGCCCCCATAGCGGAAGTGGGCGGGTCCAGGCCCCCTTAAGCCCCATGCCATGCCCAGGGTAGCCCTGGCAACTGTTGCTGGCCCCCAAAGCGGAAGTGGGCGGGTCCTGGCGCCCTTAAGCCCCCTGCCATGCCCAATGTTGCCCTGGCAACTGTTGCTGGCCCCCAAAGCGGAAGTGGGTGGGTCCTGGCACCCTTAAGCCCCCTACCATGCCCAGGGTTGCCCTGGCAACTGTTGCTGGCCCCCAAAGCGGAAGTGGGCGGGTCCAGGCCCCCTTAAGCCCCCTGCCATGCCCAGGGTTGCCCTGGCAACTGTTGCTGGCCCCCAAAGCGGAAGTGGGCGGGTCCAGGCCCCCTTAAGCCCCCTGCCATGCCCAGGGTTGCCCTGGCAACTGTTGCTGGCCCCCAAAGCGGAAGTGGGCGGGTCCTGGCCCCCTTAAGCCCCCTGCCTTGCCCAGGGTTGTCCTGGCAACTGTTGCTGGCCCCCAAAGCGGAAGTGGGCGGGTCCTGGCGCCCTTAAGCCCCCTGCCATGCCCAGGGTTGCCCTGGCAACTGTTGCTGGCCCCCAAAGCGGAAGTGGGCGAATCCAGGCCCCCTTAAGCCCCCTGCCATGCCCAGGGTAGCCCTGGCAACTGTTGCTGGCCCCCAAAGCGGAAGTGGGCGGGTCCAGGCCCCCTTAAGCCCCCTGCCATGCACAGGGTTGCCCTGGCAACTGTTGCTGGCCCCCAAAGCGGAAGTGGGCGGGTCCTGGCGCCCTTAAGCCCCCTGCCATGCCCAGGGTAGCCCTGGCAACTGTTGCTGGCCCCCAAAGCGGAAGTGGGCGGGTCCAGGCCCCCTTAAGCCCCCTGCCATGCCCAGGGTAGCCCTGGCAACTGTTGCTGGCCCCCAAAGCAGAAGTGGGCGGGTCCTGGCGCCCTTAAGCACCCTGCCATGCCCAATGTTGCCCTGGCAACTGTTGCTGGCCCCCAAAGCGGAAGTGGGCGGGTCCAGGCCCCCTTAAGCCCCCTGCCATGCCCAGGGTTGCCCTGGCAACTGTTGCTGGCCCCCAAAGCGGAAGTGGGCGGGTCCTGGCGCCCTTAAGCCCCCTGCCATGCCCAGGGTAGCCCTGGCAACTGTTGCTGGCCCCCAAAGCGGAAGTGGGCGGGTCCAGGCCCCCTTAAGCCCCCTGCCATGCCCAGGGTAGCCCTGGCAACTGTTGCTGGCCCCCAAAGCAGAAGTGGGCGGGTCCTGGCGCCCTTAAGCCCCCTGCCATGCCCAATGTTGCCCTGGCAACTGTTGCTGGGCCCCAAAGCGGAAGTGGGCAGGTCCAGGCCCCCTTAAGCCCCCTGCCATGCCCAGGGTAGCCCTGGCAACTGTTGCTGGCCCCCAAAGCAGAAGTGGGCGGGTCCTGGCGCCCTTAAGCCCCCTGCCATGCCCAATGTTGCCCTGGCAACTGTTGCTGGGCCCCAAAGCGGAAGTGGGCAGGTCCAGGCCCCCTTAAGCCCCCTGCCATGCCCAGGGTTGCCCTGGCAACTGTTGCTGGCCCCCAAAGCGGAAGTGGGCGGGTCCTGGCGCCCTTAAGCCCCCTGCCATGCCCAATGTTGCCCTGGCAACTGTTGATGGCCCCCAAAGCGGAAGTGGGCGGGTCCAGGCCCCCTTAAGCCCCCTGCCATGCCCAGGGTTGCCCTGGCAACTGTTGCTGGCCCCCAAAGCGGAAGTGGGCGGGTCCTGGCGCCCTTAAGCCCCCTGCCATGCCCAATGTTGCCCTGGCAATTGTTGCTGGCCCCCAAAGCGGAAGTGGGCGGGTCCTGGCACCCTTAAGCCCCCTGCCATGCCCAGGGTTGCCCTGGCAACTGTTGCTGGCCCCCAAAGCGGAAGTGGGCGGGTCCAGGCCCCCTTAAGCCCCCTGCCATGCCCAGGGTTGCCCTGGCAACTGTTGCTGGCCCCCAAAGCGGAAGTGGGCGAATCCAACCCCCTTAAGCCCCCTGCCATGCCCAGGGTTGTCCTGGCAACTGTTGCTGGCCCCCAAAGCGGAAGTGGGTGGGTCCTGGCGCCCTTAACCCCCCTGCCATGCCCAGGGTAGCCCTGGCAACGGTTGCTGGCCCCCAAAGCGGAAGTGGGCGGGTCCAGGCCCCCTTAAGCCCCCTGCCATGCCCAGGGTAGCCCTGGCAACTGTTGCTGGCCCCCAAAGCGGAAGTGGGCGGGTCCAGGCCCCCTTAAGCCCCCTGCCATGC
The DNA here is from genome assembly GCF_055691185.1 of Crinia signifera. Taxonomy (NCBI): domain Eukaryota; kingdom Metazoa; phylum Chordata; class Amphibia; order Anura; family Myobatrachidae; genus Crinia; species Crinia signifera. The sequence goes on along the minus strand of NW_028142203.1, from coordinate 46,843 downwards.
CCAGGGTGTCCCTGGCAACTGTTGCTGGCCCCCAAAGCGGAAGTGGGCGGGTCCAGGCCCCCTTAAGAAAAATCCAGAAAAAAGGTTCATATAAATGTGGCCACTGCAAAGCATGCTCTATCATGATCACCACCACGTCCTTCCAAGACAAATTTGCAAAAAATTGGCAAATAAGAGACTACATCACATGCGACACCCCTGGAGTTATATACAGCCTAACATGTCCATGCAATCTGACATATATAGGTAAAACTCTGAGACCTCTTAAACATCGAATACTTGAGCACCTTGCCAGCATTCGGAACGCCCCAAGAGATAAGCAGAATATGAAGATACTAACACCTATCGCCAAACACTTTTTGCGATTTCACCAGAGTAAATGTGGAGGACTCAAGGCCTTTGGCATGCATAAGGTTGATTTGGGTATTAGACGGGGCAATAAAGATAAGGAATTGCTCCGACAAGAGACCAAATTCATCTTCCTCATGAACACCATGGTCCCCACAGGCCTAAATGAAGAAAATTGCTTTGCAGCTTTCCTTTAAATTGATACCTCAACACATTTACATTTCTCTTGATAGAGATTAGCTAGAATGACCACACACTCAGTGAGTACACACTGAGACAGCAGGAATACTTGTTACAGGGTGATACAGACCACTCTATTAAAAGATAATTCGTTCACCTCATTACTTCATCAGTATATCATATCATATTAAACTCATTAAAAACACTCAGAGGGTACTCACTACACCTCTTTCCCCACACGTGTTCTACACCACTCCCCTTCCTTTTGGTTTCTGTTGTTATTTGCAGAGTGTAACTCACTTATTATTATTATTTTTTGTATGTTGTGTCACCTCACCTACACCATTTTTTTCCTTATCCCCCCACTGGGATGTAATAGACAGGCACCCTAATCATCATGAAAATCTTCTATTATCACAAGTTCTTAAATGCTTTATTTATTATCATGATCCAAGCACACCCTAAACCCAATCCTCACCCACACTTGAATGTGGGATAACACCTATATGCATCTACACCAATTATATAATCCCTGGACTAACACTTGAGGGTGCAAGTACACCGTATCACGGCGACACCATTGAATTGAATTTATTCCTAGTACTGCAATCTAGTACAAATCTAGCACCATTCCCATCACCACCTCTAATCCCTACCCTAACCCTAACCCTAACCCTTATCCCAACCCTAACCCTAACCCTTATCCCTACCCTAACCCTAACCCTAACCCTAACCCTTATCCTAACCCTAACCCTAATCCTAACCCTAACCCTAATCCTAACCCTAACCCTAACCCCAACCCTAACCCTTACCCTAACCCTAACCCTTATTATGTATCACCATTATTTAATCACACTCTTAACCTTATCCTCACCCACACCCCAATGTGGGGCAACACCTATACACCTTAACTCCTATTATACAATACGTATAATCAAAACACAAAGATACTAATACACCTGACAACGGTGATACTACTGAATTCTATCTCCAAGTATTCTAAATATTGTCCTTAAGGAAGAGATTCTCGACTGAATTATTATAGGACACATACAAATAATTAACTTTTTCATATTTTTCTCAGTAATTAGACTATATCAATTGTGTTATTATTACCAGTATCTGTATTCATAAACATTAGACCTAGGTTTATTGGTCATACTAGCAATTAAATATTCAAAGTGGCGATTTGAGCACAATAAAATCGCTCAGTGTGTATGCAGGAATTGATAAGAAATTGTTACAGACAGCAGTCTTTCCGATATTATTATAACCTGCTTATCTCTAATTTCAGCTGTGATTTTTCTTTTTCACCAGATGGGCATAACACATGCCCTTTCTTTACCAAGAGTTATTCCTAAAAATAATAAAAAAACACAACAAAAAAACATCATAAAACAAGTTCTACTTACCTGTGAAGGGGACAATCCAGAAATCCCCCAGTGTGTACATAATGGATACGATCAGGAAACACACCCATCAGTAACTAATGGGAGGAGACTCCTACACGCCAGTAAAGGTCATTGGACGACTTTTCATTTGAATTTAGAATTTAAACCCCATCAAGGCAGCAGAGCGGCTTGCCTTGAAAAAGCGGGGAGCGAAACGCGCGCGCCGGCAGCACGGCCGTGTGGGTGTACTTCTGTGTGCACCGTCTCTAGAAATCATTTAATTACTTGTGTGTTCGGCGTCTCTTCATGTTAGCCCTTTTCAGGGCTGTAATGTCACTAATGTACTACATGTAACTCTCGCTAGCACGTATCTATAACAGGAGCTGATATATATGCTGTACCGCAACTGGTAATAGCTCACTGTTAAGTCACGGGCAGGCACGCAAACTACAAGCGCTGCCTTACCCTTGAACAGCTCTGCCTCTCAGTCTATCTAGCACTTGTCTATAATAAAAGCGGGGATATATGTACCGCAAACTGTTAATTTGTCACTGTAAAATCACGGGCAGGCACGCAAACCACAAGCGTTGCCTTACCCTTGAACAGCTCTGCCTCTCAGTCTATCTAGCACTTGTCTATAATAAAAGCGGGGATATATGTACCGCAAACTGTTAATCTGTCACTGTAAAATCACGGGCAGGCACGCAGACTACAAGCGCTGCCTTACCCTGTGACAAACTCTGCCTCTCAGTCTATCTAGCACTTATCTATAATAAAAGCGGGGATATATGTACCGCAAACTGTTAATTTGTCACTGTAAAATCACGGGCAGGCACGCAAACCACAAGCGTTGCCTTACCCTTGAACAGCTCTGCCTCTCAGTCTATCTAGCACTTGTCTATAATAAAAGCGGGGATATATGCACCGCAAACTGTTAATTTGTCACTGTAAAATCACGGGCAGGCACGCAGACTACAAGCGCTGCCTTACCCTGTGACAAACTCTGCCTCTCAGTCTATCTAGCACTTGTCTATAATAAAAGCGGGGATATATGTACCGCAAACTGTTAATCTGTCACTGTAAAATCACGGGCAGGCACACAGACTACAAGCGCTGCCTTACCCTGTGACAAACTCTGCCTCTCAGTCTATCTAGCACTTATCTATAATAAAAGCGGGGATATATGTACCGCAAACTGTTAATCTGTCACTGTAAAGTCACGGGCAGGCACGCAGACTACAAGCGCTGCCTTACCCTGTGACAAACTCTGCCTCTCAGTCTATCTAGCACTTGTCTATAACAAAAGCGGGTATAGAGGTACCGCAAACTGTTAATCTGTCACTGTAAAATCACGGGCAGGCACGCAGACTACAAGCGCTGCCTTACCCTGTGACAAACTCTGCCTCTCAGTCTATCTAGCATTTGTCTATAACAAAAGCGGGTATATGTGTACCGCATAAATTGCCATAGACGTTTATTCAAGAGGCAAGAGCATTAAGAGTTAAAGTAATACATATCTTTTTAAAGCGGGTGCACATACTGTCCTGCGATCCACTGACAGCCCTACCTCACAGCGATAAGCGCAACCAACAGGTACGCTAACTGTCAGTACTACTCACTCACTGACGGCTTGTTTCACAAAGTACAATCACATCGGAGGCTTCTGATGAATGTCTGCCCAGATGCGGCAGCATAGTAGCAGCTTATTAGCAACAAACCCGATGGACACACAGTATCTTTATTATTGCTAACATAGGAGACCTTATGGCAATATAATATCCTTAATATTGACATATACGCATTTTCTTGCCATCACATGCTGATTGATTGAGGACACAATTATATGATTGAAGGCAATTAAAGCCCAAATATTGTGTCAATATAATAGTAACAATACACAACTGTGTGTCAGGCATGTAAAATCAACATCCCAGTGTCGACACACCTATAGTTAGCAATTAACAGCATTTAACCTGTTACTATGAAACAGGCGTCAATACAGTGACAAATCCACTTATTTTTGGGAAGAATATTTGGACTCAATCCAGTGCTAGAGGTATATCCAGGTTATATGCTGATTGATTGAGACACAATTATATGATTGAAGGCAATTAAAGCCCAGTATTGTGTCATCCAGGCTACATGCTGATTGATTGAGACACAATTATATGATTGAAGGCAATTAAAGCCCAGTATTGTGTCAATTCAATATCAATCAAACACAATTTTGTGTCAAATTGATACCTGGAGTTAGCAATTAACAGCATTTAACCTAAACACTTTGAAACAGGCATCATTATAGTGACTAATCCACTAATTTATGTGAATTATATTTTGATTTAATCCGGTGCTAAGAAGTATATCCATGTAACAGGCTTATTGATTGGGACACGATTAGATTATTGAAGGCAATTAAAGCACATAATCGTGTAAATCCAATATCAACACAAGCCAACTGTGTGTTGAATCGACATCCAAGTGTCAACACACTTATAATTAACAGCAATTAACCCTATACTAATGAGACAGGCGGCATTACAGTGATAATTCCACCAATATATGTGAAAAGGATTTGAATCTAATCAGTGCTAGTAGTATTTCATGTAAAAAACTACTACAAGTGTTATAAGAGGTCTTCGACCCACATTTGTAGTAGAAACTGTTTTCAGGTACGCGTACACTAAATCATAATCAAAGAGACACATTAAAGACACACAAGCAAGTCCCCACACGTGCTGTTTTTAAACACGCACTATCTTGCACTTTGTTTGTCAATTTTTGTGTTTTGATTTTATATTTCGCAGTTTTTTAATAAATAAATTAAAGGTTAATTTTTATTGACTCTAATTAATTCTCTTTGGTGCACCACAAACAAGACACACGTTCTCTTTCCCTATATTCTCATGCATCCTTTTGTGTCAGTGGTAGCACACCCCTAAGAAGTAATATAATATCAACTAATTATTTCAATAAGAGGGGGCCTTTATTCATATCTGAATACATAATTACCAATCCTGTGCGGAAGACTACCTAACTCCGTCTTTTGCACATTCCTTGTTGAGCTTGCCTCAAATTCCAAGTCATCCAGCACGGATTGTACAGTACACAATATTTTGAGTGACATAAACCAAACCAGTGCCGCTCTGCTGTATAGTGGGACATTAATTTCCAAACATGTCCAATACAGAAACCTTAACAACTGGTGTGCCTAACTCTAGTTTCAGTCTTAGTCAAGACATTAATGAGAGACAATTGAAATTAAAAAACTGCATGGATAATCTCCTGACAGGGGACATAACGCAGGTTCAAGTAGCAGATGATTGGGTCAATGACCTACACTCATTAAAATTCAATCTTATCAAACAGACAAAATCCTTCTGGAACAAGGCAATATTTGACAGTTACACAAAACAACGTGTGACCCCTAGAGGCTTACGTCCCAGGGTGTTCCCCTCATTTGACCTGGCATCAGAAAATCTTAAAGGAGAATGGGAACAGACTCTAACCAATTGTTCACTGAAACTCATAAATATCTTAACCAAACATGAGGAATTGAAATTAGAACAATATGCCACAGAAATCTCCAGACTCAGCGTCAAACTGAAAAACTTTGAGGGTCTAGAAAAATTTCAAAAGATCTATCAGAAATATAAAACTGAAATAGATGTCATGGAGAGAGAGTTAATAAATCGCAAGAAATCCAAACTCCAAAGGGATATACAGGATTTCTCATCTGGTAATATTTATAGATGGAACAATACAAGGCGGAGGATACCTCAGAATCCCAATATGCCATACAACACATCAGAGAATGACTCTTCAGGGAGTGACTCTTCCTATGAACAGGCCTCTGTCAGACGCACACCCCAGGATTTTTTAGGGGTTACCCCCAGGGAAATCAGGGATGGCATAGGAAGGTTCCCCGAAAGATCAGGAGGGGGAACAAGACGAAAAAAGCAAGCAAAAGATTGGAGGGAAGACAACAGAGATCAGAGAAGGCACAGGTATTAGATGACCAAGATACACTGAAAGTCATCAACCTGACAGAACACCTTCTCACCCCAACACAAATACAGATCCTTGGCAAAGGATTATCATTTAGTCCATCTCAGTCATTCAATCGATTTGACTGTGAAAGAGACCTACACTTGTTCGCCAGAAAACTCCTTCTTAAAAAAATCTTCCATAAAAGAGATGACATACTTGTCACCAGTGCAAATCAGGATGCAAGTACTGATGGACAAACTATGATTACCAATTACTTCTCTGTGGAAGAACAAAGAGTCATCTCTATGATGGAGGAATTATCCAATGAGAATGTCACGGATTCCAATGATAGTGAAGGCCCAGGAAATAAGGGCTCCAAACTATTAACCCCTAAGAAAAAGTCACAATTCTACCCAGACTTTAACATGTGTCCCCAAATCAAAGTATACCTGGACTTAGTGAGCAGGGATCTAGATGAACTGGAAAGATGCAAGCATACTAGATTCCCTCATGATAACCTCACGTCACAGGAAAGACAGGCTTTGGATGAAATTAAAAAATGGGATGACACGATAATAAAGCCATCTGATAAAGGGGGCAACATAGTCCTATGGCCTCGTTCCGGATATATCAAGGAACTAGAACGCCAACTAAATGATAAAACATGCTATCAAAGATTATATTTTAATCCGATGGACAACTTCTTGGAGATATATAACAACATCCTACAAAGGGCTCTGAGAGATAATACCATCACCAAGAAACAATATGAATTTCTCAAAACAGAAGAACCAAGGGTGGCAACCCTGTATCTCCTACCCAAGATACATAAGAATGAAACAAACCCACCAGGGAGACCAATAGTCTCAGGGGTAGGGAGCCTAACAGAAAATGCCAGCAAATTTGTCGACCACTTCTTGAAAGACTATGTATGTACGCTACCATCTTACATCCGAGATACGATGGACGTATTGAATAAGATTCAAGATGTCGTTTTGAATAACCAAAGTTGGTTAATCACATGTGATGTAGAGAGCCTCTATACCAGTATAATCCATCAATACGGTATAGAGGCTACCAAATACTTTCTGAGCATGGAAAGGACTGACCCCTTTAACGATTTCATCGTAAAATTACTACACTTCGTTCTCACGAAGAATTTTTTTGTGTGCAACGATATATTCTACCTCCAGGTACAGGGGACTGCGATGGGTAGCGTTTGTGCACCCACGTATGCGAACCTGTACCTGGGGTGGTGGGAGAGAGAGCACGTGTTTGTTGAGTCCAATGAGGAGTATACAGGACACATACTTATGTGGTTGAGATATATTGATGATCTCCTGATCATCTGGGAGGGAGATATAGACCTGTTCACCCAATTCATCAAGAAACTCAACAATAATAAGTTGAACCTCAGACTGACAACAGACATGAGCCAGGAGACAGTGACCTTCCTAGATCTCAAATTAACAATAGAACAAGATGGTCACATATCCTCGGATGTCTTTCGAAAGAAGACAGCCACTAACTCCATTTTACACCATGACAGCTCCCACTTCCCGCCAGTTCTGAAGGGTCTACCCAAGGGTGAGTTCCTAAGAACTAAGAGGAACTGCTCCCAAATAGAGACATATGACCTGAGAGCAGAACAACTGGGAAATAGACTAGTTAACAGAGGGTACAGTAAACGCCACATTAAAAGAGCTGCTAAAGAGGCCAGGAATTACAATCGAGATGACCTACTCATTCCTCACCCTAAAGATCCTGAAGAGAATAACAACACAGTCAGATACATTGGTACGTACTGTAAGGAATGGAAAGACATACGCCATATCCTGAATAAACATACTGACGTACTTAAAACAGATAAGGATCTGAAAAGCATCATGACAGACCACATTGACATAAGTTGGAGAAGGAGTAGCAACTTAAGAGATATGTTGGTCCATAGTCATTTAGGGAAAATTGGACCCCCAAGGATCCAGAAAAAAGGTTCATATAAATGTGGCCACTGCAAAGCATGCTCTATCATGATCACCACCACGTCCTTCCAAGACAAATTTGCAAAAAATTGGCAAATAAGAGACTACATCACATGCGACACCCCTGGAGTTATATACAGCCTAACATGTCCATGCAATCTGACATATATAGGTAAAACTCTGAGACCTCTTAAACATCGAATACTTGAGCACCTTGCCAGCATTCGGAACGCCCCAAGAGATAAGCAGAATATGAAGATACTAACACCTATCGCCAAACACTTTTTGCGATTTCACCAGAGTAAATGTGGAGGACTCAAGGCCTTTGGCATGCATAAGGTTGATTTGGGTATTAGACGGGGCAATAAAGATAAGGAATTGCTCCGACAAGAGACCAAATTCATCTTCCTCATGAACACCATGGTCCCCACAGGCCTAAATGAAGAAAATTGCTTTGCAGCTTTCCTTTAAATTGATACCTCAACACATTTACATTTCTCTTGATAGAGATTAGCTAGAATGACCACACACTCAGTGAGTACACACTGAGACAGCAGGAATACTTGTTACAGGGTGATACAGACCACTCTATTAAAAGATAATTCGTTCACCTCATTACTTCATCAGTATATCATATCATATTAAACTCATTAAAAACACTCAGAGGGTACTCACTACACCTCTTTTCCCACACGTGTTCTACACCACTCCCCTTCCTTTTGGTTTCTGTTGTTATTTGCAGAGTGTAACTCACTTATTATTATTATTTTTTGTATGTTGTGTCACCTCACCTACACCATTTTTTTCCTTATCCCCCCACTGGGATGTAATAGACAGGCACCCTAATCATCATGAAAATCTTCTATTATCACAAGTTCTTAAATGCTTTATTTATTATCATGATCCAAGCACACCCTAAACCCAATCCTCACCCACACTTGAATGTGGGATAACACCTATATGCATCTACACCAATTATATAATCCCTGGACTAACACTTGAGGGTGCAAGTACACCGTATCACGGCGACACCATTGAATTGAATTTATTCCTAGTACTGCAATCTAGTACAAATCTAGCACCATTCCCATCACCACCTCTAATCCCTACCCTAACCCTAACCCTAACCCTTATCCCAACCCTAACCCTAACCCTTATCCCTACCCTAACCCTAACCCTAACCCTAACCCTTATCCTAACCCTAACCCTAACCCTAATCCTAACCCTAACCCTAATCCTAACCCTAACCCTAACCCCAACCCTAACCCTTACCCTAACCCTAACCCTTATTATGTATCACCATTATTTAATCACACTCTTAACCTTATCCTCACCCACACCCCAATGTGGGGCAACACCTATACACCTTAACTCCTATTATACAATACGTATAATCAAAACACAAAGATACTAATACACCTGACAACGGTGATACTACTGAATTCTATCTCCAAGTATTCTAAATATTGTCCTTAAGGAAGAGATTCTCGACTGAATTATTATAGGACACATACAAATAATTAACTTTTTCATATTTTTCTCAGTAATTAGACTATATCAATTGTGTTATTATTACCAGTATCTGTATTCATAAACATTAGACCTAGGTTTATTGGTCATACTAGCAATTAAATATTCAAAGTGGCGATTTGAGCACAATAAAATCGCTCAGTGTGTATGCAGGAATTGATAAGAAATTGTTACAGACAGCAGTCTTTCCGATATTATTATAACCTGCTTATCTCTAATTTCAGCTGTGATTTTTCTTTTTCACCAGATGGGCATAACACATGCCCTTTCTTTACCAAGAGTTATTCCTAAAAATAATAAAAAAACACAACAAAAAAACATCATAAAACAAGTTCTACTTACCTGTGAAGGGGACAATCCAGAAATCCCCCAGTGTGTACATAATGGATACGATCAGGAAACACACCCATCAGTAACTAATGGGAGGAGACTCCTACACGCCAGTAAAGGTCATTGGACGACTTTTCATTTGAATTTAGAATTTAAACCCCATCAAGGCAGCAGAGCGGCTTGCCTTGAAAAAGCGGGGAGCGAAACGCGCGCGCCGGCAGCACGGCCGTGTGGGTGTACTTCTGTGTGCACCGTCTCTAGAAATCATTTAATTACTTGTGTGTTCGGCGTCTCTTCATGTTAGCCCTTTTCAGGGCTGTAATGTCACTAATGTACTACATGTAACTCTCGCTAGCACGTATCTATAACAGGAGCTGATATATATGCTGTACCGCAACTGGTAATAGCTCACTGTTAAGTCACGGGCAGGCACGCAAACTACAAGCGCTGCCTTACCCTTGAACAGCTCTGCCTCTCAGTCTATCTAGCACTTGTCTATAATAAAAGCGGGGATATATGTACCGCAAACTGTTAATTTGTCACTGTAAAATCACGGGCAGGCACGCAAACCACAAGCGTTGCCTTACCCTTGAACAGCTCTGCCTCTCAGTCTATCTAGCACTTGTCTATAATAAAAGCGGGGATATATGTACCGCAAACTGTTAATCTGTCACTGTAAAATCACGGGCAGGCACGCAGACTACAAGCGCTGCCTTACCCTGTGACAAACTCTGCCTCTCAGTCTATCTAGCACTTATCTATAATAAAAGCGGGGATATATGTACCGCAAACTGTTAATTTGTCACTGTAAAATCACGGGCAGGCACGCAAACCACAAGCGTTGCCTTACCCTTGAACAGCTCTGCCTCTCAGTCTATCTAGCACTTGTCTATAATAAAAGCGGGGATATATGCACCGCAAACTGTTAATTTGTCACTGTAAAATCACGGGCAGGCACGCAGACTACAAGCGCTGCCTTACCCTGTGACAAACTCTGCCTCTCAGTCTATCTAGCACTTGTCTATAATAAAAGCGGGGATATATGTACCGCAAACTGTTAATCTGTCACTGTAAAATCACGGGCAGGCACACAGACTACAAGCGCTGCCTTACCCTGTGACAAACTCTGCCTCTCAGTCTATCTAGCACTTATCTATAATAAAAGCGGGGATATATGTACCGCAAACTGTTAATCTGTCACTGTAAAGTCACGGGCAGGCACGCAGACTACAAGCGCTGCCTTACCCTGTGACAAACTCTGCCTCTCAGTCTATCTAGCACTTGTCTATAACAAAAGCGGGTATAGAGGTACCGCAAACTGTTAATCTGTCACTGTAAAATCACGGGCAGGCACGCAGACTACAAGCGCTGCCTTACCCTGTGACAAACTCTGCCTCTCAGTCTATCTAGCATTTGTCTATAACAAAAGCGGGTATATGTGTACCGCATAAATTGCCATAGACGTTTATTCAAGAGGCAAGAGCATTAAGAGTTAAAGTAATACATATCTTTTTAAAGCGGGTGCACATACTGTCCTGCGATCCACTGACAGCCCTACCTCACAGCGATAAGCGCAACCAACAGGTACGCTAACTGTCAGTACTACTCACTCACTGACGGCTTGTTTCACAAAGTACAATCACATCGGAGGCTTCTGATGAATGTCTGCCCAGATGCGGCAGCATAGTAGCAGCTTATTAGCAACAAACCCGATGGACACACAGTATCTTTATTATTGCTAACATAGGAGACCTTATGGCAATATAATATCCTTAATATTGACATATACGCATTTTCTTGCCATCACATGCTGATTGATTGAGGACACAATTATATGATTGAAGGCAATTAAAGCCCAAATATTGTGTCAATATAATAGTAACAATACACAACTGTGTGTCAGGCATGTAAAATCAACATCCCAGTGTCGACACACCTATAGTTAGCAATTAACAGCATTTAACCTGTTACTATGAAACAGGCGTCAATACAGTGACAAATCCACTTATTTTTGGGAAGAATATTTGGACTCAATCCAGTGCTAGAGGTATATCCAGGTTATATGCTGATTGATTGAGACACAATTATATGATTGAAGGCAATTAAAGCCCAGTATTGTGTCATCCAGGCTACATGCTGATTGATTGAGACACAATTATATGATTGAAGGCAATTAAAGCCCAGTATTGTGTCAATTCAATATCAATCAAACACAATTTTGTGTCAAATTGATACCTGGAGTTAGCAATTAACAGCATTTAACCTAAACACTTTGAAACAGGCATCATTATAGTGACTAATCCACTAATTTATGTGAATTATATTTTGATTTAATCCGGTGCTAAGAAGTATATCCATGTAACAGGCTTATTGATTGGGACACGATTAGATTATTGAAGGCAATTAAAGCACATAATCGTGTAAATCCAATATCAACACAAGCCAACTGTGTGTTGAATCGACATCCAAGTGTCAACACACTTATAATTAACAGCAATTAACCCTATACTAATGAGACAGGCGGCATTACAGTGATAATTCCACCAATATATGTGAAAAGGATTTGAATCTAATCAGTGCTAGTAGTATTTCATGTAAAAAACTACTACAAGTGTTATAAGAGGTCTTCGACCCACATTTGTAGTAGAAACTGTTTTCAGGTACGCGTACACTAAATCATAATCAAAGAGACACATTAAAGACACACAAGCAAGTCCCCACACGTGCTGTTTTTAAACACGCACTATCTTGCACTTTGTTTGTCAATTTTTGTGTTTTGATTTTATATTTCGCAGTTTTTTAATAAATAAATTAAAGGTTAATTTTTATTGACTCTAATTAATTCTCTTTGGTGCACCACAAACAAGACACACGTTCTCTTTCCCTATATTCTCATGCATCCTTTTGTGTCAGTGGTAGCACACCCCTAAGAAGTAATATAATATCAACTAATTATTTCAATAAGAGGGGGCCTTTATTCATATCTGAATACATAATTACCAATCCTGTGCGGAAGACTACCTAACTCCGTCTTTTGCACATGCCCAGGGTAGCCCTGGCAACTGTTGCTGGCCCCCAAAGCAGAAGTGGGCGGGTCCAGGCCCCCTTAAGCCCCCTGCCATGCACAGGGTTGCCCTGGCAACTGTTGCTGGCCCCCAAAGCGGAAGTGGGCGGGTCCAGGCCCCCTTAAGCCCCCTGCCATGCCCAATGTTGCCCTGGCAACTGTTGCTGGCCCCCAAAGCGGAAGTGGGCGGGTCCTGGCACCCTTAAGCCCCCTGCCATGCCCAGGGTAGCCCTGGCAACTTTTGCTGGCCCCCAAAGCGGAAGTGGGCGGGTCCAGGCCCCCTTAAGCCCCCTGCCATGCCCAGGGTGTCCCTGGCAACTGTTGCTGCCCCCCAAAGCGGAAGTGGGTGGGTCCAGGCGCCCTTAAGCCCCCTGCCATGCCCAGGGTTGTCCCCACAACTGTTGCTGGCCCCCAAAGCGGAAGTGGGCGGGTCCTGGCCCCCTTAAGCCCCCTGCCATGCCCAGGGTTGCCCTGGCAACTGTTGCTGGCCCCCAAAGCGGAAGTGGGCGGGTCCAGGCCCCCTTAAGCCCCCTGCCATGCCCAGGGTTGCCCTGGCAACTGTTTCTGGCCCCAAAGCGGAATTGGGCGGGTCCTGGCCCCCTTAAGCCCCCTGCCTTGCCCAGGGTTGTCCTGGCAACTGTTGCTGGCCCCCAAAGCGGAAGTGGGCGGGTCCTGGCGCCCTTAAGCCCCCTGCCATGCCCAGGGTTGCCCTGGCAACTGTTGCTGGCCCCCAAAGCGGAAGTGGGCGAATCCAGGCCCCCTTAAGCCCCCTGCCATGCCCAGGGTGTCCCTGGCAACTGTTGCTGCCCCCCAAAGCGGAAGTGGGTGGGTCCAGGCGCCCTTAAGCCCCCTGCCATGCCCAGGGTTGTCCCCACAACTGTTGCTGGCCCCCAAAGCGGAAGTGGGCGGGTCCTGGCCCCCTTAAGCCCCCTGCCATGCCCAGGGTTGCCCTGGCAACTGTTGCTGGCCCCCAAAGCGGAAGTGGGCGGGTCCAGGCCCCCTTAAGCCCCCTGCCATGCCCAGGGTTGCCCTGGCAACTGTTTCTGGCCCCAAAGCGGAATTGGGCGGGTCCTGGCCCCCTTAAGCCCCCTGCCTTGCCCAGGGTTGTCCTGGCAACTGTTGCTGGCCCCCAAAGCGGAAGTGGGCGGGTCCAGGCGCCCTTAAGCCCCCTGCCATGCCCAGGGTTGCCCTGGCAACTGTTGCTGGCCCCCAAAGCGGAAGTGGGCGGGTCCTGGCGCCCTTAAGCCCTCTGCCATGCCCAGGGTAGCCCTGGCAACTGTTGCTGGCCCCCAAAGCGGAAGTGGGCGGGTCCAGGCCCCCTTAAGCCCCCTGCCATGCCCAGGGTTGCCCTGGCAACTGTTGCTGGCCACCAAAGCGGAAGTGGGCGGGTCCAGGCGCCCTTAAGCCCCCTGCCATGCCCAGGGTTGTCCTCGCAACTGTTGCTGGCCCCCAAAGCGGAAGTGGGCGGGTCCTGGCGCCCTTAAGCCCCCTGCCATGCCCAGGGTTGCCCTGGCAACTGTTGCTGGCCCCCAAAGCGGAAGTGGGCGGGTCCTGGCGCCCTTAAGCCCCCTGCCATGCCCAATGTTGCCCTGGCAACTGTTGCTGGCCCCCAAAGCGGAAGTGGGTGGGTCCTGGCACCCTTAAGCCCCCTACCATGCCCAGGGTTGCCCTGGCAACTGTTGCTGGCCCCCAAAGCGGAAGTGGGCGGGTCCAGGCCCCCTTAAGCCCCCTGCCATGCCCAGGGTTGCCCTGGCAACTGTTGCTGGCCCCCAAAGCGGAAGTGGGCGGGTCCTGGCCCCCTTAAGCCCCCTGCCTTGCCCAGGGTTGTCCTGGCAACTGTTGCTGGCCCCCAAAGCGGAAGTGGGCGGGTCCTGGCGCCCTTAAGCCCCCTGCCATGCCCAGGGTTGCCCTGGCAACTGTTGCTGGCCCCCAAAGCGGAAGTGGGCGAATCCAGGCCCCCTTAAGCCCCCTGCCATGCCCAGGGTAGCCCTGGCAACTGTTGCTGGCCCCCAAAGCGGAAGTGGGCGGGTCCAGGCCCCCTTAAGCCCCCTGCCATGCCCAGGGTGTCCCTGGCAACTGTTTCTGGCCCCCAAAGCGGAAGTGGCCGGGTCCAGGCCCCCTTAAGCCCCCTGCCATGCCCAGGGTTGCCCTGGCAACTGTTGCTGGCCCCCAAAGCGGAAGTGGGCGGGTCCAGGCGCCCTTAAGCCCCCTGCCATGTCCAGGGTTGTCCTCGCAACTGTTGCTGGCCCCCAAAGCGGAAGTGGGCGGGTCCAGGCGCCCTTAAGCCCCCTGCCATGCCCAGGGTTGTCCTGGCAACTGTTGCTGGCCCCCAAAGCGGAAGTGGGCGGGTCCAGGCGCCCTTAAGCCCCCTGCCATGCCCAGGGTTGCCCTGGCAACTGTTGCTGGCCCCCAAAGCGGAAGTGGGCGGGTCCTGGCGCCCTTAAGCCCCCTGCCATGCCCAATGTTGCCCTGGCAACTGTTGCTGGCCCCCAAAGCGGAAGTGGGCGGGTCCTGGCACCCTTAAGCCCCCTGCCATTCACAGGGTTGCCCTGGCAACTGTTGCTGGCCCCCAAAGCGGAAGTGGGCGGGTCCAGGCCCCCTTAAGCCCACTGCCATGCACAGGGTTGCCCTGGCAACTGTTGCTGGCCCCCAAAGCGGAAGTGGGCGGGTCCAGGCCCCCTTAAGCCCCCTGCCATGCCCAGGGTTGCCCTGGCAACTGTTGCTGGCCCCCAAAGCGGAAGTGGGCGGGTACAGGCCCCCTTAAGCCCCCTGCCATGCCCAGGGTAGCCCTGGCAACTGTTGCTGGCCCCCAAAGCGGAAGTGGGCGGGTCCTGGCCCCCTTAAGCCCCCTGCCATGCCCAGGGTTGCCCTGGCAACTGTTGCTGGCCCCCAAAGCGGAAGTGGGCGGGTCCAGGCCCCCTTAAGCCCCCTGCCATGCCCAGGGTTGCCCTGGCAACTGTTTCTGGCCCCCAAAGCGGAAGTGGGCGGGTCCTGGCCCCCTTAAGCCCCCTGCCTTGCCCAGGGTTGTCCTGGCAACTGTTGCTGGCCCCCAAAGCGGAAGTGGGCGGGTCCTGGCGCCCTTAAGCCCCCTGCCATGCCCAGGGTTGCCCTGGCAACTGTTGCTGGCCCCCAAAGCGGAAGTGGACGGGTCCTGGCGCCCTTAAGCCCCCTGCCATGCCCAATGTTGCCCTGGCAACTGTTGCTGGCCCCCAAAGCGGAAGTGGGCGGGTCCTGGCACCCTTAAGCCCCTTGCCATGCACAGGGTTGCCCTGGCAACTGTTGCTGGCCCCCAAAGCGGAAGTGGGCGGGTCCAGGCCCCCTTAAGCCCCCTGCCATGCACAGGGTTGCCCTGGCAACTGTTGCTGGCCCCCAAAGCGGAAGTGGGCGGGTCCTGGCGCCCTTAAGCCCCCTGCCATGCCCAGGGTAGCCCTGGCAACTGTTGCTGGCCCCCAAAGCGGAAGTGGGCGGGTCCAGGCCCCCTTAAGCCCCCTGCCATGCCCAGGGTAGCCCTGGCAACTGTTGCTGGCCCCCAAAGCAGAAGTGGGCGGGTCCTGGCGCCCTTAAGCCCCCTGCCATGCCCAATGTTGCCCTGGCAACTGTTGCTGGCCCCCAAAGCGGAAGTGGGCGGGTCCAGGCCCCCTTAAGCCCCCTGCCATGCCCAGGGTTGCCCTGGCAACTGTTGCTGGCCCCCAAAGCGGAAGTGGGCGGGTCCTGGCCCCCTTAAGCCCCCTGCCATGCCCAGGGTAGCCCTGGCAACTGTTGCTGGCCCCCAAAGCGGAAGTGGGCGGGTCCAGGCCCCCTTAAGCCCCCTGCCATGCCCAGGGTAGCCCTGGCAACTGTTGCTGGCCCCCAAAGCAGAAGTGGGCGGGTCCTGGCGCCCTTAAGCCCCCTGCCATGCCCAATGTTGCCCTGGCAACTGTTGCTGGGCCCCAAAGCGGAAGTGGGCAGGTCCAGGCCCCCTTAAGCCCCCTGCCATGCACAGGGTTGCCCTGGCAACTGTTGCTGGCCCCCAAAGCGGAAGTGGGCGGGTCCAGGCCCCCTTAAGCCCCCTGCCATGCCCAGGGTTGCCCTGGCAACTGTTGCTGGCCCCCAAAGCGGAAGTGGGCGGGTTTAGGCCCCCTTAAGCCCCCTGCCATGCCCAGGGTAGCCCTGGCAACTGTTGCTGGCCCCCAAAGCGGAAATGGGCGGGTCCAGGCCCCCTTAAGCCCCCTGCCATCCCCAGGGTTGCCCTGGCAACTGTTGCTGGCCCCCAAAGCGGAAGTGGGCGGGTCCAGGCCCCCTTAAGCCCCCTGCCATGCCCAGGGTAGCCTTGGCAACTGTTGCTGGCCCCCAAAGCGGAAATGGGCGAATCCAGGCCGCCTTAAGCCCCCTGCCATGCCCAGGGTTGTCCTGGCAACTGTTGCTGGCCCCCAAAGCGGAAGTGGGTGGGTCCTGGCGCCCTTAAGCCCCCTGCCATGCCCAGGGTAGCCCTGGCAACTGTTGCTGGCCCCCAAAGCGGAAGTGGGCGGGTCCAGGCCCCCTTAAGCCCCCTGCCATGCCCAGGGTAGCCCTGGCAACTGTTGCTGGCCCCTAAAGCAGAAGTGGGCGGGTCCTGGCGCCCTTAAGCCCCCTGCCATGCCCAATGTTGCCCTGGCAACTGTTGCTGGCCCCCAAAGCGGAAGTGGGCGGGTCCAGGCCCCCTTAAGCCCCCTGCCATGCCCAGGGTTGCCCTGGCAACTGTTGCTGGCCCCCAAAGCGGAAGTGGGCGGGTCCTGGCGCCCTTAAGCCCCCTGCCATGCCCAGGGTAGCCCTGGCAACTGTTGCTGGCCCCCAAAGCGGAAGTGGGCGGGTCCAGGCCCCCTTAAGCCCCCTGCCATGCCCAGGGTAGCCCTGGCAACTGTTGCTGGCCCCCAAAGCAGAAGTGGGCGGGTCCTGGCGCCCTTAAGCCCCCTGCCATGCCCAATGCTGCCCTGGCAACTGTTGCTGGGCCCCAAAGCGGAAGTGGGCGGGTCCAGGCCCCCTTAAGCCCCCTGCCATGCCCAGGGTAGCCCTGGCAACTGTTGCTGGCCCCTAAAGCAGAAGTGGGCGGGTCCTGGCGCCCTTAAGCCCCCTGCCATGCCCAATGTTGCCCTGGCAACTGTTGCTGGCCCCCAAAGCGGAAGTGGGCGGGTCCAGGCCCCCTTAAGCCCCCTGCCATGCCCAGGGTTGCCCTGGCAACTGTTGCTGGCCCCCAAAGCGGAAGTGGGCAGGTCCAGGCCCCCTTAAGCCCCCTGCCATGCACAGGGTTGCCCTGGCAACTGTTGCTGGCCCCCAAAGCGGAAGTGGGCGGGTCCAGGCCCCCTTAAGCCCCCTGCCATGCCCAGGGTTGCCCTGGCAACTGTTGCTGGCCCCCAAAGCGGAAGTGGGCGGGTTTAGGCCCACTTAAGCTCCCTGCCATGCCCAGGGTAGCCCTGGCAACTGTTGCTGGCCCCCAAAGCGGAAGTGGGCGGGTCCAGGCCCCCTTAAGCCCCCTGCCATCCCCAGGGTTGCCCTGGCAACTGTTGCTGGCCCCCAAAGCGGAAGTGGGCGGGTCCAGGCCCCCTTAAGCCCCCTGCCATGCCCAGGGTAGCCTTGGCAACTGTTGCTGGCCCCCAAAGCGGAAATGGGCGAATCCAGGCCGCCTTAAGCCCCCTGTCATGCCCAGGGTTGTCCTGGCAACTGTTGCTGGCCCCCAAAGCGGAAGTGGGTGGGTCCTGGCGCCCTTAAGCCCCCTGCCATGCCCAGGGTAGCCCTGGCAACGGTTGCTGGCCCCCAAAGCGGAAGTGGGCGGGTCCAGGCCCCCTTAAGCCCCCTGCCATGCCCAGGGTAGCCCTGGCAACGGTTGCTGGCCCCCAAAGCGGAAGTGGGCGGGTCCAGGCCCCCTTAAGCCCCCTGCCATGCCCAGGGTTGCCCTGGCAACTGTTGCTGGCCCCCAAAGCGGAAGTGGGCGGGTCCAGGCGCCCTTAAGCCCCCTGCCATGCCCAGGGTGTCCCTGGCAACTGTTGCTGGCCCCCAAAGCGGAAGTGGGCGGGTCCAGGCCCCCTTAAGCCCCCTGCCATGCCCAGGGTTGCCCTGGCAACTGTTGCTGGCCCCCAAAGCGGAAGTGGGCGGGTCCAGGCGCCCTTAAGCCCCCTGCCATGCCCAGGGTTGTCCTCACAACTGTTGCTGGCCCCCAAAGCGGAAGTGGGCGGGTCCAGGCGCCCTTAAGCCCCCTGCCATGCCCAGGGTTGTCCTGGCAACTGTTGCTGGCCCCCAAAGCGGAAGTGGGCGGGTCCTGGCGCCCTTAAGCCCCCTGCCATGCCCAATGTTGCCCTGGCAATTGTTGCTGGCCCCCAAAGCGGAAGTGGGCGGGTCCTGGCACCCTTAAGCCCCCTGCCATGCCCAGGGTTGCCCTGGCAACTGTTGCTGGCCCCCAAAGCGGAAGTGGGCGGGTCCAGGCCCCCTTAAGCCCCCTGCCATGCCCAGGGTTGCCCTGGCAACTGTTGCTGGCCCCCAAAGCGGAAGTGGGCGAATCCAACCCCCTTAAGCCCCCTGCCATGCCCAGGGTTGTCCTGGCAACTGTTGCTGGCCCCCAAAGCGGAAGTGGGTGGGTCCTGGCGCCCTTAACCCCCCTGCCATGCCCAGGGTAGCCCTGGCAACGGTTGCTGGCCCCCAAAGCGGAAGTGGGCGGGTCCAGGCCCCCTTAAGCCCCCTGCCATGCCCAGGGTAGCCCTGGCAACTGTTGCTGGCCCCCAAAGCGGAAGTGGGCGGGTCCAGGCCCCCTTAAGCCCCCTGCCATGCCCAGGGTGTCCCTGGCAACTGTTGCTGGCCCCCAAAGCGGAAGTGGGCGGGTCCAGGCCCCCTTAAGCCCTCTGCCATGCCCAGGGTTGCCCTGGCAACTGTTGCTGGCCCCCAAAGCGGAAGTGGGCGGGTCCAGGCGCCCTTAAGCCCCCTGCCATGCCCAGGGTTTTCCTTGCAACTGTTGCTAGCCCCCAAAGCGGAAGTGGGCGGGTCCTGGCGCCCTTAAGCCCCCTGCCATGCCCAGGGTAGCCCTGGCAACTGTTGCTGGCCCCCAAAGCAGAAGTGGGCGGGTCCAGGCCCCCTTAAGCCCCCTGCCATGCACAGGGTTGCCCTGGCAACTGTTGCTGGCCCCCAAAGCGGAAGTGGGCGGGTCCAGGCCCCCTTAAGCCCCCTGCCATGCCCAATGTTGCCCTGGCAACTGTTGCTGGCCCCCAAAGCGGAAGTGGGCGGGTCCTGGCACCCTTAAGCCCCCTGCCATGCCCAGGGTAGCCCTGGCAACTTTTGCTGGCCCCCAAAGCGGAAGTGGGCGGGTCCAGGCCCCCTTAAGCCCCCTGCCATGCCCAGGGTGTCCCTGGCAACTGTTGCTGCCCCCCAAAGCGGAAGTGGGTGGGTCCAGGCGCCCTTAAGCCCCCTGCCATGCCCAGGGTTGTCCTCACAACTGTTGCTGGCCCCCAAAGCGGAAGTGGGCGGGTCCTGGCCCCCTTAAGCCCCCTGCCATGCCCAGGGTTGCCCTGGCAACTGTTGCTGGCCCCCAAAGCGGAAGTGGGCGGGTCCAGGCCCCCTTAAGCCCCCTGCCATGCCCAGGGTTGCCCTGGCAACTGTTTCTGGCCCCAAAGCGGAATTGGGCGGGTCCTGGCCCCCTTAAGCCCCCTGCCTTGCCCAGGGTTGTCCTGGCAACTGTTGCTGGCCCCCAAAGCGGAAGTGGGCGGGTCCTGGCGCCCTTAAGCCCCCTGCCATGCCCAGGGTTGCCCTGGCAACTGTTGCTGGCCCCCAAAGCGGAAGTGGGCGAATCCAGGCCCCCTTAAGCCCCCTGCCATGCCCAGGGTTGTCCTGGCAACTGTTGCTGGCCCCCAAAGCGGAAGTGGGTGGGTCCTGGCGCCCTTAAGCCCCCTGCCATGCCCAGGGCAGCCCTGGCAACGGTTGCTGGCCCCCATAGCGGAAGTGGGCGGGTCCAGGCCCCCTTAAGCCCCCTGCCATGCCCAGGGTAGCCCTGGCAACTGTTGCTGGCCCCCAAAGCGGAAGTGGGCGGGTACAGGCCCCCTTAAGCCCCCTGCCATGCCCAGGGTTGCCCTGGCAACTGTTGCTGGCCCCCAAAGCGGAAGTGGGCGGGTCCTGGCCCCCTTAAGCCCCCTGCCTTGCCCAGGGTTGTCCTGGCAACTGTTGCTGGCCCCCAAAGCGGAAGTGGGCGGGTCCTGGCGCCCTTAAGCCCCCTGCCAGGCCCAGGGTTGCCCTGGCAACTGTTGCTGGCCCCCAAAGCGGAAGTGGGCGGGTCCAGGCCCCCTTAAGCCCCCCTGCCATGCCCAGGGTTGCCCTGGCAACTGTTGCTGGCCCCCAAAGCGGAAGTGGGCGGGTCCAGGCCCCCTTAAGCCCCCCTGCCATGCCCAGGGGTTGCCCTGGCAACTGTTGCTGGCCCCCAAAGCGGAAGTGGGCGGGTCCTGGCGCCCTTAAGCCCCCTGCCATGCCCAGGGTAGCCCTGGCAACTGTTGCTGGCCCCCAAAGCGGAAGTGGGCGGGTCCAGGCCCCCTTAAGCCCCCTGCCATGCCCAGGGTAGCCCTGGCAACTGTTGCTGGCCCCCAAAGCAGAAGTGGGCGGGTCCTGGCGCCCTTAAGCCCCCTGCCATGCCCAATGCTGCCCTGGCAACTGTTGCTGGGCCCCAAAGCGGAAGTGGGCAGGTCCAGGCCCCCTTAAGCCCCCTGCCATGCACAGGGTTGCCCTGGCAACTGTTGCTGGCCCCCAAAGCGGAAGTGGGCGGGTCCAGGCCCCCTTAAGCCCCCTGCCATGCCCAGGGTTGCCCTGGCAACTGTTGCTGGCCCCCAAAGCGGAAGTGGGCGGGTTTAGGCCCACTTAAGCTCCCTGCCATGCCCAGGGTAGCCCTGGCAACTGTTGCTGGCCCCCAAAGCGGAAGTGGGCGGGTCCAGGCCCCCTTAAGCCCCCTGCCATCCCCAGGGTTGCCCTGGCAACTGTTGCTGGCCCCCAAAGCGGAAGTGGGCGGGTCCAGGCCCCCTTAAGCCCCCTGCCATGCCCAGGGTAGCCTTGGCAACTGTTGCTGGCCCCCAAAGCGGAAATGGGCGAATCCAGGCCGCCTTAAGCCCCCTGTCATGCCCAGGGTTGTCCTGGCAACTGTTGCTGGCCCCCAAAGCGGAAGTGGGTGGGTCCTGGCGCCCTTAAGCCCCCTGCCATGCCCAGGGTAGCCCTGGCAACGGTTGCTGGCCCCCAAAGCGGAAGTGGGCGGGTCCAGGCCCCCTTAAGCCCCCTGCCATGCCCAGGGTAGCCCTGGCAACGGTTGCTGGCCCCCAAAGCGGAAGTGGGCGGGTCCAGGCCCCCTTAAGCCCCCTGCCATGCCCAGGGTTGCCCTGGCAACTGTTGCTGGCCCCCAAAGCGGAAGTGGGCGGGTCCAGGCGCCCTTAAGCCCCCTGCCATGCCCAGGGTGTCCCTGGCAACTGTTGCTGGCCCCCAAAGCGGAAGTGGGCGGGTCCAGGCCCCCTTAAGCCCCCTGCCATGCCCAGGGTTGCCCTGGCAACTGTTGCTGGCCCCCAAAGCGGAAGTGGGCGGGTCCAGGCGCCCTTAAGCCCCCTGCCATGCCCAGGGTTGTCCTCACAACTGTTGCTGGCCCCCAAAGCGGAAGTGGGCGGGTCCAGGCGCCCTTAAGCCCCCTGCCATGCCCAGGGTTGTCCTGGCAACTGTTGCTGGCCCCCAAAGCGGAAGTGGGCGGGTCCTGGCGCCCTTAAGCCCCCTGCCATGCCCAATGTTGCCCTGGCAATTGTTGCTGGCCCCCAAAGCGGAAGTGGGCGGGTCCTGGCACCCTTAAGCCCCCTGCCATGCCCAGGGTTGCCCTGGCAACTGTTGCTGGCCCCCAAAGCGGAAGTGGGCGGGTCCAGGCCCCCTTAAGCCCCCTGCCATGCCCAGGGTTGCCCTGGCAACTGTTGCTGGCCCCCAAAGCGGAAGTGGGCGAATCCAACCCCCTTAAGCCCCCTGCCATGCCCAGGGTTGTCCTGGCAACTGTTGCTGGCCCCCAAAGCGGAAGTGGGTGGGTCCTGGCGCCCTTAACCCCCCTGCCATGCCCAGGGTAGCCCTGGCAACGGTTGCTGGCCCCCAAAGCGGAAGTGGGCGGGTCCAGGCCCCCTTAAGCCCCCTGCCATGCCCAGGGTAGCCCTGGCAACTGTTGCTGGCCCCCAAAGCGGAAGTGGGCGGGTCCAGGCCCCCTTAAGCCCCCTGCCATGCCCAGGGTGTCCCTGGCAACTGTTGCTGGCCCCCAAAGCGGAAGTGGGCGGGTCCAGGCCCCCTTAAGCCCTCTGCCATGCCCAGGGTTGCCCTGGCAACTGTTGCTGGCCCCCAAAGCGGAAGTGGGCGGGTCCAGGCGCCCTTAAGCCCCCTGCCATGCCCAGGGTTTTCCTTGCAACTGTTGCTAGCCCCCAAAGCGGAAGTGGGCGGGTCCTGGCGCCCTTAAGCCCCCTGCCATGCCCAGGGTAGCCCTGGCAACTGTTGCTGGCCCCCAAAGCAGAAGTGGGCGGGTCCAGGCCCCCTTAAGCCCCCTGCCATGCACAGGGTTGCCCTGGCAACTGTTGCTGGCCCCCAAAGCGGAAGTGGGCGGGTCCAGGCCCCCTTAAGCCCCCTGCCATGCCCAATGTTGCCCTGGCAACTGTTGCTGGCCCCCAAAGCGGAAGTGGGCGGGTCCTGGCACCCTTAAGCCCCCTGCCATGCCCAGGGTAGCCCTGGCAACTTTTGCTGGCCCCCAAAGCGGAAGT
The DNA here is from genome assembly GCF_055691185.1 of Crinia signifera. Lineage (NCBI taxonomy): Eukaryota > Metazoa > Chordata > Amphibia > Anura > Myobatrachidae > Crinia > Crinia signifera. The sequence goes on along the minus strand of NW_028142203.1, from coordinate 23,289 downwards.
GGGCGGGTCCAGGCCCCCTTAAGCCCCCTGCCATGCCCAGGGTGTCCCTGGCAACTGTTGCTGCCCCCCAAAGCGGAAGTGGGTGGGTCCAGGCGCCCTTAAGCCCCCTGCCATGCCCAGGGTTGTCCTCACAACTGTTGCTGGCCCCCAAAGCGGAAGTGGGCGGGTCCTGGCCCCCTTAAGCCCCCTGCCATGCCCAGGGTTGCCCTGGCAACTGTTGCTGGCCCCCAAAGCGGAAGTGGGCGGGTCCAGGCCCCCTTAAGCCCCCTGCCATGCCCAGGGTTGCCCTGGCAACTGTTTCTGGCCCCAAAGCGGAATTGGGCGGGTCCTGGCCCCCTTAAGCCCCCTGCCTTGCCCAGGGTTGTCCTGGCAACTGTTGCTGGCCCCCAAAGCGGAAGTGGGCGGGTCCTGGCGCCCTTAAGCCCCCTGCCATGCCCAGGGTTGCCCTGGCAACTGTTGCTGGCCCCCAAAGCGGAAGTGGGCGAATCCAGGCCCCCTTAAGCCCCCTGCCATGCCCAGGGTTGTCCTGGCAACTGTTGCTGGCCCCCAAAGCGGAAGTGGGTGGGTCCTGGCGCCCTTAAGCCCCCTGCCATGCCCAGGGCAGCCCTGGCAACGGTTGCTGGCCCCCATAGCGGAAGTGGGCGGGTCCAGGCCCCCTTAAGCCCCCTGCCATGCCCAGGGTAGCCCTGGCAACTGTTGCTGGCCCCCAAAGCGGAAGTGGGCGGGTACAGGCCCCCTTAAGCCCCCTGCCATGCCCAGGGTTGCCCTGGCAACTGTTGCTGGCCCCCAAAGCGGAAGTGGGCGGGTCCTGGCCCCCTTAAGCCCCCTGCCTTGCCCAGGGTTGTCCTGGCAACTGTTGCTGGCCCCCAAAGCGGAAGTGGGCGGGTCCTGGCGCCCTTAAGCCCCCTGCCAGGCCCAGGGTTGCCCTGGCAACTGTTGCTGGCCCCCAAAGCGGAAGTGGGCGGGTCCAGGCCCCCTTAAGCCCCCTGCCATGCCCAGGGTTGCCCTGGCAACTGTTGCTGGCCCCCAAAGCGGAAGTGGGCGGGTCCAGGCGCCCTTAAGCCCCCTGCCATGCCCAGGGTTGTCCTCACAACTGTTGCTGGCCCCCAAAGCGGAAGTGGGCGGGTCCAGGCGCCCTTAAGCCCCCTGCCATGCCCAGGGTTGTCCTGGCAACTGTTGCTGGCCCCCAAAGCGGAAGTGGGCGGGTCCTGGCGCCCTTAAGCCCCCTGCCATGCCCAATGTTGCCCTGGCAATTGTTGCTGGCCCCCAAAGCGGAAGTGGGCGGGTCCTGGCACCCTTAAGCCCCCTGCCATGCCCAGGGTTGCCCTGGCAACTGTTGCTGGCCCCCAAAGCGGAAGTGGGCGGGTCCAGGCCCCCTTAAGCCCCCTGCCATGCCCAGGGTTGCCCTGGCAACTGTTGCTGGCCCCCAAAGCGGAAGTGGGCGAATCCAACCCCCTTAAGCCCCCTGCCATGCCCAGGGTTGTCCTGGCAACTGTTGCTGGCCCCCAAAGCGGAAGTGGGTGGGTCCTGGCGCCCATAACCCCCCTGCCATGCCCAGGGTAGCCCTGGCAACGGTTGCTGGCCCCCAAAGCGGAAGTGGGCGGGTCCAGGCCCCCTTAAGCCCCCTGCCATGCCCAGGGTAGCCCTGGCAACTGTTGCTGGCCCCCAAAGCGGAAGTGGGCGGGTCCAGGCCCCCTTAAGCCCCCTGCCATGCCCAGGGTGTCCCTGGCAACTGTTGCTGGCCCCCAAAGCGGAAGTGGGCGGGTCCAGGCCCCCTTAAGCCCTCTGCCATGCCCAGGGTTGCCCTGGCAACTGTTGCTGGCCCCCAAAGCGGAAGTGGGCGGGTCCAGGCGCCCTTAAGCCCCCTGCCATGCCCAGGGTTTTCCTTGCAACTGTTGCTAGCCCCCAAAGCGGAAGTGGGCGGGTCCTGGCGCCCTTAAGCCCCCTGCCATGCCCAGGGTAGCCCTGGCAACTGTTGCTGGCCCCCAAAGCAGAAGTGGGCGGGTCCAGGCCCCCTTAAGCCCCCTGCCATGCACAGGGTTGCCCTGGCAACTGTTGCTGGCCCCCAAAGCGGAAGTGGGCGGGTCCAGGCCCCCTTAAGCCCCCTGCCATGCCCAATGTTGCCCTGGCAACTGTTGCTGGCCCCCAAAGCGGAAGTGGGCGGGTCCTGGCACCCTTAAGCCCCCTGCCATGCCCAGGGTAGCCCTGGCAACTTTTGCTGGCCCCCAAAGCGGAAGTGGGCGGGTCCAGGCCCCCTTAAGCCCCCTGACATGCCCAGGGTTGTCCTCACAACTGTTGCTGGCCCCCAAAGCGGAAGTGGGCGGGTCCTGGCCCCCTTAAGCCCCCTGCCATGCCCAGGGTTGCCCTGGCAACTGTTGCTGGCCCCCAAAGCGGAAGTGGGCGGGTCCAGGCCCCCTTAAGCCCCCTGCCATGCCCAGGGTTGCCCTGGCAACTGTTTCTGGCCCCAAAGCGGAATTGGGCGGGTCCTGGCCCCCTTAAGCCCCCTGCCTTGCCCAGGGTTGTCCTGGCAACTGTTGCTGGCCCCCAAAGCGGAAGTGGGCGGGTCCTGGCGCCCTTAAGCCCCCTGCCATGCCCAGGGTTGCCCTGGCAACTGTTGCTGGCCCCCAAAGCGGAAGTGGGCGAATCCAGGCCCCCTTAAGCCCCCTGCCATGCCCAGGGTTGTCCTGGCAACTGTTGCTGGCCCCCAAAGCGGAAGTGGGTGGGTCCTGGCGCCCTTAAGCCCCCTGCCATGCCCAGGGCAGCCCTGGCAACGGTTGCTGGCCCCCATAGCGGAAGTGGGCGGGTCCAGGCCCCCTTAAGCCCCCTGCCATGCCCAGGGTAGCCCTGGCAACTGTTGCTGGCCCCCAAAGCGGAAGTGGGCGGGTACAGGCCCCCTTAAGCCCCCTGCCATGCCCAGGGTTGCCCTGGCAACTGTTGCTGGCCCCCAAAGCGGAAGTGGGCGGGTCCTGGCCCCCTTAAGCCCCCTGCCTTGCCCAGGGTTGTCCTGGCAACTGTTGCTGGCCCCCAAAGCGGAAGTGGGCGGGTCCTGGCGCCCTTAAGCCCCCTGCCAGGCCCAGGGTTGCCCTGGCAACTGTTGCTGGCCCCCAAAGCGGAAGTGGGCGGGTCCAGGCCCCCTTAAGCCCCCTGCCATGCCAAGGGTGTCCCTGGCAACTGTTGCTGGCCCCCAAAGCGGAAGTGGGCGGGTCCAGGCCCCCTTAAGCCCTCTGCCATGCCCAGGGTTGCCCTGGCAACTGTTGCTGGCCCCCAAAGCGGAAGTGGGCGGGTCCAGGCGCCCTTAAGCCCCCTGCCATGCCCAGGGTTGTCCTCACAACTGTTGCTGGCCCCCAAAGCGGAAGTGGGCGGGTCCAGGCGCCCTTAAGCCCCCTGCCATGCCCAGGGTTGTCCTGGCAACTGTTGCTGGCCCCCAAAGCGGAAGTGGGCGGGTCCTGGCGCCCTTAAGCCCCCTGCCATGCCCAGGGTTGCCCTGGCAACTGTTGCTGGCCCCCAAAGCGGAAGTGGGCGGGTCCTGGCGCCCTTAAGCCCCCTGCCATGCCCAATGTTGCCCTGGCAACTGTTGCTGGCCCCCAAAGCGGAAGTGGGCGGGTCCTGGCACCCTTAAGCCCCCTGCCATGCACAGGGTTGCCCTGGCAACTGTTGCTGGTCCCCAAAGCGGAAGTGGGCGGGTCCAGGCCCCCTTAAGCCCCCTGCCATGCACAGGGTTGCCCTGGCAACTGTTGCTGGCCCCCAAAGCGGAAGTGGGCGGGTCCAGGCCCCCTTAAGCCCCCTGCCATGCCCAGGGTTGCCCTGGCAACTGTTGCTGGCCCCCAAAGCGGAAGTGGGCGGGTCCTGGCGCCCTTAAGCCCCCTGCCATGCCCAGGGTTGCCCTGGCAACTGTTGCTGGCCCCCAAAGCGGAAGTGGGCGGGTCCAGGCCCCCTTAAGCCCTCTGCCATGCCCAGGGTTGCCCTGGCAACTGTTGCTGGCCCCCAAAGCGGAAGTGGGCGGGTCCAGGCGCCCTTAAGCCCCCTGCCATGCCCAGGGTTGTCCTCACAACTGTTGCTGGCCCCCAAAGCGGAAGTGGGCGGGTCCAGGCGCCCTTAAGCCCCCTGCCATGCCCAGGGTTGTCCTGGCAACTGTTGCTGGCCCCCAAAGCGGAAGTGGGCGGGTCCTGGCGCCCTTAAGCCCCCTGCCATGCCCAGGGTTGCCCTGGCAACTGTTGCTGGCCCCCAAAGCGGAAGTGGGCGGGTCCTGGCGCCCTTAAGCCCCCTGCCATGCCCAATGTTGCCCTGGCAACTGTTGCTGGCCCCCAAAGCGGAAGTGGGCGGGTCCTGGCACCCTTAAGCCCCCTGCCATGCACAGGGTTGCCCTGGCAACTGTTGCTGGTCCCCAAAGCGGAAGTGGGCGGGTCCAGGCCCCCTTAAGCCCCCTGCCATGCACAGGGTTGCCCTGGCAACTGTTGCTGGCCCCCAAAGCGGAAGTGGGCGGGTCCAGGCCCCCTTAAGCCCCCTGCCATGCCCAGGGTTGCCCTGGCAACTGTTGCTGGCCCCCAAAGCGGAAGTGGGCGGGTCCTGGCGCCCTTAAGCCCCCTGCCATGCCCAGGGTTGCCCTGGCAACTGTTGCTGGCCCCCAAAGCGGAAGTGGGCGGGTCCAGGCCCCCTTAAGCCCTCTGCCATGCCCAGGGTTGCCCTGGCAACTGTTGCTGGCCCCCAAAGCGGAAGTGGGCGGGTCCAGGCGCCCTTAAGCCCCCTGCCATGCCCAGGGTTGTCCTCACAACTGTTGCTGGCCCCCAAAGCGGAAGTGGGCGGGTCCAGGCGCCCTTAAGCCCCCTGCCATGCCCAGGGTTGTCCTGGCAACTGTTGCTGGCCCCCAAAGCGGAAGTGGGCGGGTCCTGGCGCCCTTAAGCCCCCTGCCATGCCCAGGGTTGCCCTGGCAACTGTTGCTGGCCCCCAAAGCGGAAGTGGGCGGGTCCTGGCGCCCTTAAGCCCCCTGCCATGCCCAATGTTGCCCTGGCAACTGTTGCTGGCCCCCAAAGCGGAAGTGGGCGGGTCCTGGCACCCTTAAGCCCCCTGCCATGCACAGGGTTGCCCTGGCAACTGTTGCTGGTCCCCAAAGCGGAAGTGGGCGGGTCCAGGCCCCCTTTAGCCCCCTGCCATGCACAGGGTTGCCCTGGCAACTGTTGCTGGCCCCCAAAGCGGAAGTGGGCGGGTCCAGGCCCCCTTAAGCCCCCTGCCATGCCCAGGGTTGCCCTGGCAACTGTTGCTGGCCCCCAAAGCGGAAGTGGGCGGGTCCTGGCGCCCTTAAGCCCCCTGCCATGCCCAGGGTAGCCCTGGCAACTGTTGCTGGCCCCCAAAGCGGAAGTGGGCGGGTCCAGGCCCCCTTAAGCCCCCTGCCATGCACAGGGTTGCCCTGGCAACTGTTGATGGCCCCCAAAGCGGAAGTGGGCGTGTCCAGGCCCCCTTAAGCCCCCTGCCATGCCCAGGGTTGCCCTGGCAACTGTTGTTGGCCCCCAAAGCGGAAGTGGGCGGGTCCTGGCGCCCTTAAGCCCCCTGCCATGCCCAATGTTGCCCTGGCAACTGTTGCTGGCCCCCAAAGCGGAAGTGGGCGGGTCCTGGCACCCTTAAGCCCCCTGCCATGCCCAGGGTTGCCCTGGCAACTGTTGCTGGCCCCCAAAGCGGAAGTGGGCGGGTCCAGGCCCCCTTAAGCCCCCTGCCATACCCAGGGTTGCCCTGGCAACTGTTGCTGGCCCCAAAAGCGGAAGTGGGCGCGTCCTGGCGCCCTTAAGCCCCCTGCCATGCCCAGGGTAGCCCTGGCAACTGTTGCTGGCCCCCAAAGCGGAAGTGGGCGGGTCCAGGCCCCCTTAAGCCCCCTGCCATGCCCAGGGTTGCCCTGGCAACTGTTGCTGGCCCCCAAAGCGGAAGTGGGCTGGTCCTGGCGCCCTTAAGCCCCCTGCCATGCCCACTGTTGCCCTGGCAACTGTTGCTGGCCCCCAAAGCGGAAGTGGGCGGGTCCAGGCGCCCTTAAGCCCCCTGCCATGCCCAGGGTTGTCCTGGCAACTGTTGCTGGCCCCCAAAGCGGAAGTGTGCGGGTCCTGGCGCCCTTAAGCCCCCTGCCATGCCCAGGGTTGCCCTGGCAACTGTTGCTGGCCCCCAAAGCGGAAGTGGGCGGGTCCTGGCGCCCTTAAGCCCCCTGCCATGCCCAATGTTGCCCTGGCAACTGTTGCTGGCCCCCAAAGCGGAAGTGGGCGGGTCCTGGCACCCTTAAGCCCCCTGCCATGCACAGGGTTGCCCTGGCAACTGTTGCTGGTCCCCAAAGCGGAAGTGGGCGGGTCCAGGCCCCCTGCCATGCACAGGGTTGCCCTGGCAACTGTTGCTGGCCCCCAAAGCGGAAGTGGGCGGGTCCAGGCCCCCTTAAGCCCCCTGCCATGCCCAGGGTTGCCCTGGCAACTGTTGCTGGCCCCCAAAGCGGAAGTGGGCGGGTCCTGGCGCCCTTAAGCCCCCTGCCATGCCCAGGGTAGCCCTGGCAACTGTTGCTGGCCCCCAAAGCGGAAGTGGGCGGGTCCAGGCCCCCTTAAGCCCCCTGCCATGCACAGGGTTGCCCTGGCAACTGTTGATGGCCCCCAAAGCGGAAGTGGGCGTGTCCAGGCCCCCTTAAGCCCCCTGCCATGCCCAGGGTTGCCCTGGCAACTGTTGTTGGCCCCCAAAGCGGAAGTGGGCGGGTCCTGGCGCCCTTAAGCCCCCTGCCATGCCCAATGTTGCCCTGGCAACTGTTGCTGGCCCCCAAAGCGGAAGTGGGCGGGTCCTGGCACCCTTAAGCCCCCTGCCATGCCCAGGGTTGCCCTGGCAACTGTTGCTGGCCCCCAAAGCGGAAGTGGGCGGGTCCAGGCCCCCTTAAGCCCCCTGCCATACCCAGGGTTGCCCTGGCAACTGTTGCTGGCCCCAAAAGCGGAAGTGGGCGCGTCCTGGCGCCCTTAAGCCCCCTGCCATGCCCAGGGTAGCCCTGGCAACTGTTGCTGGCCCCCAAAGCGGAAGTGGGCGGGTCCAGGCCCCCTTAAGCCCCCTGCTATGCCCAGGGTTGCCCTGGCAACTGTTGCTGGCCCCCAAAGCGGAAGTGGGCTGGTCCTGGCGCCCTTAAGCCCCCTGCCATGCCCACTGTTGCCCTGGCAACTGTTGCTGGCCCCCAAAGCGGAAGTGGGCGGGTCCTGGCACCCTTAAGCCCCCTGCCATGCCCAGGGTTGCCCTGGCAACTGTTGCTGGCCCCCAAAGCGGAAGTGGGCGGGTCCAGGCCCCCTTAAGCCCCCTGCCATGCCCAGGGTTGCCCTGGCAACTGTTGCTGGCCCCCAAAGCGGAAGTGGGCGGGTCCAGGCCCCCTTAAGCCCCCTGCCATGCCCAGGGTAGCCCTGGCAACTGTTGCTGGCCCCCAAAGCGGAAGTGGGCGGGTCCAGGCCCCCTTAAGCCCCCTGCCATGCCCAGGGTTGCCTTGGCAACTGTTGCTGGCCCCCAAAGCGGAAGTGGGCGGGTCCAGGCCCCCTTAAGCCCCCTGCCTTGCCCAGGGTTGCCCTGGCAACTGTTGCTGGCCCCCAAAGCGGAAGTGGGCGGGTCCAGGCCCCATTAAGCCGACTGCCATGCCCTTGGTTGCCTTGGCAACTGTTGCTGGCCCCAAAGCGAAAGTGGGCGGGTCCAGGCGCCCTTAAGCCCCCTGCCATCCCCAGGGTTGCCCTGGCAACTGTTGCTGGCCCCCAAAGCGGAAGTGGGCGGGTCCTGGCCCCCTTAAGCCCCCTGCCTTGCCCAGGGTTGCCCTTGCAACTGTTGCTGGCCCCCAAAGCGGAAGTGGGCGGGTCCTGGCGCCCTTAATCCCCCTGCCATCCCAGGGGTTGCCCTGGCAACTGTTGCTGGCCCCCAAAGCGGAAGTGGGCGGGTCCAGGCCCCCTTAAGCCCCCTGCCATGTCCAGGGTTGCCCTGGCAACTGTTGCTGGCCCCCAAAGCGGAAGTGGGCGGGTCCTGGCCCCCTTAAGCCCCCTGCCTTGCCCAGGGTTGCCCTTGCAACTGTTGCTGGCCCCCAAAGCGGAAGTGGGCGGGTCCAGGCCCCCTTAAGCCCCCTGCCATGCCCAGGGTAGCCCTGGCAACTGTTGCTGGCCCCCAAAGCGGAAGTGGGCGGGTCCAGGCCCCCTTAAGCCCCCTGCCATGCCCAGGGTTGCCCTGGCAACTGTTGCTGGCCCCAAAGCGAAAGTGGGCGGGTCCAGGCGCCCTTAAGCCCCCTGCCATCCCCAGGGTTGCCCTGGCAACTGTTGCTGGCCCCCAAAGCGGAAGTGGGCGGGTCCAGGCGCCCTTAAGCCCCCTGCCATGCCCAGGGTTTTCCTTGCAACTGTTGCTGGCCCCCAAAGCGGAAATGGGCGGGTCCTGGCGCCCTTAAGCCCCCTGCCATGCCCAGGGTTGCCCTGGCAACTGTTGCTGGCCCCCAAAGCGGAAGTGGGCGGGTCCTGGCGCCCTTAAGCCCCCTGCCATGCCCAGGGTAGCCCTGGCAACTGTTGCTGGCCCCCAAAGCGGAAGTGGGCGGGTCCAGGCCCCCTTAAGCCCCCTGCCATGCACAGGGTTGCCCTGGCAACTGTTGCTGGCCCCCAAAGCGGAAGTGGGCGGGTCCAGGCCCCCTTAAGCCCCCTGCCATGCCCAGGGTTGCCCTGGCAACTGTTGCTGGCCCCCAAAGCGGAAGTGGGCGGGTCCTGGCGCCCTTAAGCCCCCTGCCATGCCCAATGTTGCCCTGGCAACTGTTGCTGGCCCCCAAAGCGAAAGTGGGCGGGTCCTGGCACCCTTAAGCCCCCTGCCATGCCCAGGGTTGCCCTGGCAACTGTTGCTGGCCCCCAAAGCGGAAGTGGGCGGGTCCAGGCCCCCTTAAGCCCCCTGCCATGCCCAGGGTTGCCCTGGCAACTGTTGCTGGCCCCCAAAGCGGAAGTGGGTGGGTCCAGGCCCCCTTAAGCCCCCTGCCATGCCAAGGGTAGCCCTGGCAACTGTTGCTGGCCCCCAAAGCGGAAGTGGGCGGGTCCAGGCCCCCTTAAGCCCCCTGCCATGCCCAGGGTTGCCCTGGCAACTGTTGCTGGCCCCCAAAGCGGAAGTGGGCGGGTCCAGGCCCCCTTAAGCCCCCTGCCATGCCCAGGGTAGCCCTGGCAACTGTTGCTGGCCCCCAAAGCGGAAGTGGGCGGGTCCAGGCCCCCTTAAGCCCCTTGCCTTGCCCAGGGTTGCCCTGGCAACTGTTGCTGGCCCCCAAAGTGGAAGTGGGCGGGTCCAGGCCCCCTTAAGCCGACTGCCATGCCCAGGGTTGCCCTGGCAACTGTTGCTGGCCCCCAAAGCGGAAGTGGGCGGGTCCTGGCGCCCTTAAGCCCCCTGCCATGCCCAATGTTGCCCTGGCAACTGTTGCTGGCCCCCAAAGCGGAAGTGGGCGGGTCCTGGCACCCTTAAGCCCCCTGCCATGCCCAGGGTTGCCCTGGCAACTGTTGCTGGCCCCCAAAGCGGAAGTGGGCGGGTCCAGGCCCCCTTAAGCCCCCTGCCATGCCCAGGGTTGCCCAGGCAACTGTTGCTGGCCCCCAAAGCGGAAGTGGGCGGGTCCAGGCCCCCTTAAGCCCCCTGCCATGCCCAGGGCAGCCCTGGCAACTGTTGCTGGCCCCCAAAGCGGAAGTGGGCGGGTCCAGGCCCCCTTAAGCCCCTTGCTTTGCCCAGGGTTGCCCTGGCAACTGTTGCTGGCCCCCAAAGCGGAAGTGGGCGGGTCCTGGCACCCTTAAGCCCCCTGCCATGCACAGGGTTGCCCTGGCAACTGTTGCTGGTCCCCAAAGCGGAAGTGGGCGGGTCCAGGCCCCCTTAAGCCCCCTGCCATGCACAGGGTTGCCCTGGCAACTGTTGCTGGCCCCCAAAGCGGAAGTGGGCGGGTCCAGGCCCCCTTAAGCCCCCTGCCATGCCCAGGGTTGCCCTGGCAACTGTTGCTGGCCCCCAAAGCGGAAGTGGGCGGGTCCTGGCGCCCTTAAGCCCCCTGCCATGCCCAGGGTAGCCCTGGCAACTGTTGCTGGCCCCCAAAGCGGAAGTGGGCGGGTCCAGGCCCCCTTAAGCCCCCTGCCATGCACAGGGTTGCCCTGGCAACTGTTGATGGCCCCCAAAGCGGAAGTGGGCGTGTCCAGGCCCCCTTAAGCCCCCTGCCATGCCCAGGGTTGCCCTGGCAACTGTTGTTGGCCCCCAAAGCGGAAGTGGGCGGGTCCTGGCGCCCTTAAGCCCCCTGCCATGCCCAATGTTGCCCTGGCAACTGTTGCTGGCCCCCAAAGCGGAAGTGGGCGGGTCCTGGCACCCTTAAGCCCCCTGCCATGCCCAGGGTTGCCCTGGCAACTGTTGCTGGCCCCCAAAGCGGAAGTGGGCGGGTCCAGGCCCCCTTAAGCCCCCTGCCATACCCAGGGTTGCCCTGGCAACTGTTGCTGGCCCCAAAAGCGGAAGTGGGCGCGTCCTGGCGCCCTTAAGCCCCCTGCCATGCCCAGGGTAGCCCTGGCAACTGTTGCTGGCCCCCAAAGCGGAAGTGGGCGGGTCCAGGCCCCCTTAAGCCCCCTGCCATGCCCAGGGTTGCCCTGGCAACTGTTGCTGGCCCCCAAAGCGGAAGTGGGCTGGTCCTGGCGCCCTTAAGCCCCCTGCCATGCCCACTGTTGCCCTGGCAACTGTTGCTGGCCCCCAAAGCGGAAGTGGGCGGGTCCAGGCGCCCTTAAGCCCCCTGCCATGCCCAGGGTTGTCCTGGCAACTGTTGCTGGCCCCCAAAGCGGAAGTGTGCGGGTCCTGGCGCCCTTAAGCCCCCTGCCATGCCCAGGGTTGCCCTGGCAACTGTTGCTGGCCCCCAAAGCGGAAGTGGGCGGGTCCTGGCGCCCTTAAGCCCCCTGCCATGCCCAATGTTGCCCTGGCAACTGTTGCTGGCCCCCAAAGCGGAAGTGGGCGGGTCCTGGCACCCTTAAGCCCCCTGCCATGCACAGGGTTGCCCTGGCAACTGTTGCTGGTCCCCAAAGCGGAAGTGGGCGGGTCCAGGCCCCCTGCCATGCACAGGGTTGCCCTGGCAACTGTTGCTGGCCCCCAAAGCGGAAGTGGGCGGGTCCAGGCCCCCTTAAGCCCCCTGCCATGCCCAGGGTTGCCCTGGCAACTGTTGCTGGCCCCCAAAGCGGAAGTGGGCGGGTCCTGGCGCCCTTAAGCCCCCTGCCATGCCCAGGGTAGCCCTGGCAACTGTTGCTGGCCCCCAAAGCGGAAGTGGGCGGGTCCAGGCCCCCTTAAGCCCCCTGCCATGCACAGGGTTGCCCTGGCAACTGTTGATGGCCCCCAAAGCGGAAGTGGGCGTGTCCAGGCCCCCTTAAGCCCCCTGCCATGCCCAGGGTTGCCCTGGCAACTGTTGTTGGCCCCCAAAGCGGAAGTGGGCGGGTCCTGGCGCCCTTAAGCCCCCTGCCATGCCCAATGTTGCCCTGGCAACTGTTGCTGGCCCCCAAAGCGGAAGTGGGCGGGTCCTGGCACCCTTAAGCCCCCTGCCATGCCCAGGGTTGCCCTGGCAACTGTTGCTGGCCCCCAAAGCGGAAGTGGGCGGGTCCCAGGCCCCCTTAAGCCCCCTGCCATACCCAGGGTTGCCCTGGCAACTGTTGCTGGCCCCAAAAGCGGAAGTGGGCGCGTCCTGGCGCCCTTAAGCCCCCTGCCATGCCCAGGGTAGCCCTGGCAACTGTTGCTGGCCCCCAAAGCGGAAGTGGGCGGGTCCAGGCCCCCTTAAGCCCCCTGCTATGCCCAGGGTTGCCCTGGCAACTGTTGCTGGCCCCCAAAGCGGAAGTGGGCTGGTCCTGGCGCCCTTAAGCCCCCTGCCATGCCCACTGTTGCCCTGGCAACTGTTGCTGGCCCCCAAAGCGGAAGTGGGCGGGTCCTGGCACCCTTAAGCCCCCTGCCATGCCCAGGGTTGCCCTGGCAACTGTTGCTGGCCCCCAAAGCGGAAGTGGGCGGGTCCAGGCCCCCTTAAGCCCCCTGCCATGCCCAGGGTTGCCCTGGCAACTGTTGCTGGCCCCCAAAGCGGAAGTGGGCGGGTCCAGGCCCCCTTAAGCCCCCTGCCATGCCCAGGGTAGCCCTGGCAACTGTTGCTGGCCCCCAAAGCGGAAGTGGGCGGGTCCAGGCCCCCTTAAGCCCCCTGCCATGCCCAGGGTTGCCTTGGCAACTGTTGCTGGCCCCCAAAGCGGAAGTGGGCGGGTCCAGGCCCCCTTAAGCCCCCTGCCTTGCCCAGGGTTGCCCTGGCAACTGTTGCTGGCCCCCAAAGCGGAAGTGGGCGGGTCCAGGCCCCATTAAGCCGACTGCCATGCCCTTGGTTGCCTTGGCAACTGTTGCTGGCCCCAAAGCGAAAGTGGGCGGGTCCAGGCGCCCTTAAGCCCCCTGCCATCCCCAGGGTTGCCCTGGCAACTGTTGCTGGCCCCCAAAGCGGAAGTGGGCGGGTCCTGGCCCCCTTAAGCCCCCTGCCTTGCCCAGGGTTGCCCTTGCAACTGTTGCTGGCCCCCAAAGCGGAAGTGGGCGGGTCCCTGGCGCCCTTAATCCCCCTGCCATCCCAGGGGTTGCCCTGGCAACTGTTGCTGGCCCCCAAAGCGGAAGTGGGCGGGTCCAGGCCCCCTTAAGCCCCCTGCCATGTCCAGGGTTGCCCTGGCAACTGTTGCTGGCCCCCAAAGCGGAAGTGGGCGGGTCCTGGCCCCCTTAAGCCCCCTGCCTTGCCCAGGGTTGCCCTTGCAACTGTTGCTGGCCCCCAAAGCGGAAGTGGGCGGGTCCAGGCCCCCTTAAGCCCCCTGCCATGCCCAGGGTAGCCCTGGCAACTGTTGCTGGCCCCCAAAGCGGAAGTGGGCGGGTCCAGGCCCCCTTAAGCCCCCTGCCATGCCCAGGGTTGCCCTGGCAACTGTTGCTGGCCCCAAAGCGAAAGTGGGCGGGTCCAGGCGCCCTTAAGCCCCCTGCCATCCCCAGGGTTGCCCTGGCAACTGTTGCTGGCCCCCAAAGCGGAAGTGGGCGGGTCCAGGCGCCCTTAAGCCCCCTGCCATGCCCAGGGTTTTCCTTGCAACTGTTGCTGGCCCCCAAAGCGGAAATGGGCGGGTCCTGGCGCCCTTAAGCCCCCTGCCATGCCCAGGGTTGCCCTGGCAACTGTTGCTGGCCCCCAAAGCGGAAGTGGGCGGGTCCTGGCGCCCTTAAGCCCCCTGCCATGCCCAGGGTAGCCCTGGCAACTGTTGCTGGCCCCCAAAGCGGAAGTGGGCGGGTCCAGGCCCCCTTAAGCCCCCTGCCATGCACAGGGTTGCCCTGGCAACTGTTGCTGGCCCCCCAAAGCGGAAGTGGGCGGGTCCAGGCCCCCTTAAGCCCCCTGCCATGCCCAGGGTTGCCCTGGCAACTGTTGCTGGCCCCCAAAGCGGAAGTGGGCGGGTCCTGGCGCCCTTAAGCCCCCTGCCATGCCCAATGTTGCCCTGGCAACTGTTGCTGGCCCCCAAAGCGAAAGTGGGCGGGTCCTGGCACCCTTAAGCCCCCTGCCATGCCCAGGGTTGCCCTGGCAACTGTTGCTGGCCCCCAAAGCGGAAGTGGGCGGGTCCAGGCCCCCTTAAGCCCCCTGCCATGCCCAGGGTTGCCCTGGCAACTGTTGCTGGCCCCCAAAGCGGAAGTGGGTGGGTCCAGGCCCCCTTAAGCCCCCTGCCATGCCAAGGGTAGCCCTGGCAACTGTTGCTGGCCCCCAAAGCGGAAGTGGGCGGGTCCAGGCCCCCTTAAGCCCCCTGCCATGCCCAGGGTTGCCCTGGCAACTGTTGCTGGCCCCCAAAGCGGAAGTGGGCGGGTCCAGGCCCCCTTAAGCCCCCTGCCATGCCCAGGGTAGCCCTGGCAACTGTTGCTGGCCCCCAAAGCGGAAGTGGGCGGGTCCAGGCCCCCTTAAGCCCCTTGCCTTGCCCAGGGTTGCCCTGGCAACTGTTGCTGGCCCCCAAAGTGGAAGTGGGCGGGTCCAGGCCCCCTTAAGCCGACTGCCATGCCCAGGGTTGCCCTGGCAACTGTTGCTGGCCCCCAAAGCGGAAGTGGGCGGGTCCTGGCGCCCTTAAGCCCCCTGCCATGCCCAATGTTGCCCTGGCAACTGTTGCTGGCCCCCAAAGCGGAAGTGGGCGGGTCCTGGCACCCTTAAGCCCCCTGCCATGCCCAGGGTTGCCCTGGCAACTGTTGCTGGCCCCCAAAGCGGAAGTGGGCGGGTCCAGGCCCCCTTAAGCCCCCTGCCATGCCCAGGGTTGCCCAGGCAACTGTTGCTGGCCCCCAAAGCGGAAGTGGGCGGGTCCAGGCCCCCTTAAGCCCCCTGCCATGCCCAGGGTAGCCCTGGCAACTGTTGCTGGCCCCCAAAGCGGAAGTGGGCGGGTCCAGGCCCCCTTAAGCCCCTTGCTTTGCCCAGGGTTGCCCTGGCAACTGTTGCTGGCCCCCAAAGTGGAAGTGGGCGGGTCCAGGCCCCCTTAAGCCGACTGCCATGCCCAGGGTTGCCCTGGCAACTGTTGCTGGCCCCAAAGCGGAAGTGGGCGGGTCCAGGCACCCTTAAGCCCCCTGCCATCCCCAGGGTTGCCCTGGCAACTGTTGCTGGCCCCCAAAGCGGAAGTGGGCGGGTCCAGGCCCCCTTAAGCCCCCTGCCATGTCCAGGGTTGCCCTGGCAACTGTTGCTGGCCCCCAAAGCGGAAGTGGGCGGGTCCTGGCCCCCTTAAGCCCCCTGCCTTGCCCAGGGTTGCCCTTGCAACTGTTGCTGGCCCCCAAAGCGGAAGTGGGCGGGTCCTGGCCCCCTTAAGCCCCCCGCCATGCCCAGGGTTGCCCTGGCAACTGTTGCTGGCCCCCAAAGCGGAAGTGGGCGGGTCCAGGCCCCCTTAAGCCCCCTGCCATGCCCAGGGTAGCCCTGGCAACTGTTGCTGGCCCCCAAAGCGGAAGTGGGCGGGTCCAGGCCCCCTTAAGCCCCCTGCCATGCACAGGGTTGCCCTGGCAACTGTTGCTGGCCCCCAAAGCGGAAGTGGGCGGGTCCTGGTGCCCTTAAGCCCCCTGCCATGCCCAATGTTGCCCTGGCAACTGTTGCTGGCCCCAAAAGCGGAAGTGGGCGGGTCCTGGCACCCTTAAGCCCCCTGCCATGCCCAGGGTTGCCCTGGCAACTGTTGCTGGTCCCCAAAGCGGAAGTGGGCGGGTCCAGGCCCCCTTAAGCCCCCTGCCATGCCCAGGGTTGCCCTGGCAACTGTTGCTGGCCCCCAAAGCGGAAGTGGGCGAATCCAGGCCCCCTTAAGCCCCCTGCCATGCCCAGGGTTGTCCTGGCAACTGTTGCTGGCCCCCAAAGCGGAAGTGGGCGGGTCCAGGCCCCCTTAAGCCCCCTGCCATGCCCAGGGTAGCCCTGGCAACTGTTGCTGGCCCCCAAAGCGGAAGTGGGCGGGTCCAGGCCCCCTTAAGCCCCCTGCCATGCCCAGGGTGTCCCTGGCAACTGTTGCTGGCCCCCAAAGCGGAAGTGGGCGGGTCCAGGCCCCCTTAAGCCCCCTGCCATGCCCAGGGTGTCCCTGGCAACTGTTGCTGGCCCCCAAAGCGGAAGTGGGCAGGTCCAGGCCCCCTTAAGCCCTCTGCCATGCCCAGGGTTTTCCTTGCAACTGTTGCTGGCCCCCAAAGCGGAAGTGGGCGGGTCCTGGCGCCCTTAAGCCCCCTGCAATGCCCAGGGTTGCCCTGGCAACTGTTGCTGGCCCCCAAAGCGGAAGTGGGCGGGTCCTGACGCCCTTAAGCCCCCTGCCATGCCCAGGGTAGCCCTGGCAACTGTTGCTGGCCCCCAAAGCGGAAGTGGGCGGGTCCAGGCCCCCTTAAGCCCCCTGCCATGCACAGGGTTGCCCTGCCAACTGTTGCTGGCCCCCAAAGCGGAAGTGGGCGGGTCCAGGCCCCCTTAAGCCCCCTGCCATGCCCAGGGTTGCCCTGGCAACTGTTGCTGGCCCCCAAAGCGGAAGTGGGCGGGTCCTGGCGCCCTTAAGCCCCCTGCCATGCCCAATGTTGCCATGGCAACTGTTGCTGGCCCCCAAAGCGGAAGTGGGCGGGTCCAGGCCCCCTTAAGCCGACTGCCATGCCCAGGGTTGCCCTGGCAACTGTTGCTGGCCCCAAAGCGGAAGTGGGTGGGTCCAGGCGCCCTTAAGCCCCCTGCCATCCCCAGGGTTGCCCTTGCAACTGTTGCTGGCCCCCAAAGCGGAAGTGGGCGGGTCCAGGCCCCCTTAAGCCCCCTGCCATGTCCAGGGTTGCCCTGGCAACTGTTGCTGGCCCCCAAAGCGGAAGTGGGCGGGTCCTGGCCCCCTTAAGCCCCCTGCCTTGCCCAGGGTTGCCCTTGCAACTGTTGCTGGCCCCCAAAGCGGAAGTGGGCGGGTCCTGGCCCCCTTAAGCCCCCTGCCATGCCCAGGGTTGCCCTGGCAACTGTTGCTGGCCCCCAAAGCGGAAGTGGGCGGGTCCAGGCCCCCTTAAGCCCCCTGCCATGCCCAGGGTTGCCCTGGCAACTGTTTCTGGCCCCCAAAGCGGAAGTGGGCGGGTCCTGGCCCCCTTAAGCCCCCTGCTTTGCACAATGGTTGTCCTGGCAACTGTTGCTGGCCCCCAAAGCGGAAGTGGGCGGGTCCTGGCGCCCTTAAGCCCCCTGCCATGCCCAGGGTTGCCCTGGCAACTGTTGCTGGCCCCCAAAGCGGAAGTGGGCGAATCCAGGCCCCCTTAAGCCCCCTGCCATGCCCAGGGTTGTCCTGGCAACTGTTGCTGGCCCCCAAAGCGGAAGTGGGTGGGTCCTGGCGCCCTCAAGCCCCCTGCCATGCCCAGGGTAGCCCTGGCAACGGTTGCTGGCCCCCAAAGCGGAAGTGGGCGGGTCCAGGCCCCCTTAAGCCCCCTGCCATGCCCAGGGTAGCCTTGGCAACTGTTGCTGGCCCCCAAAGCGGAAGTGGGCGGGTCCAGGCCCCCTTAAGCCCCCTGCCATGCCAAGGGTGTCCCTGGCAACTGTTGCTGGCCCCCAAAGCGGAAGTGGGCGGGTCCAGGCCCCCTTAAGCCCCCTGCCATGCCCAGGGTTGCCCTGGCAACTGTTGCTGGCCCCCAAAGCGGAAGTGGGCGGGTCCAGGCGCCCTTAAGCCCCTGCCATGCCCAGGGTTGTCCTCACAATTGTTGCTGGCCCCCAAAGCGGAAGTGGGCGGGTCCAGGCCCCCTTAAGCCCCCTGCCTTGCCCATGGTTGCCCTGGCAACTGTTGCTGGCCCCCAAAGCGGAAGTGGGCGGGTCCAGGCCCCCTTAAGCCGACTGCCATGCCCAGGGTTGCCCTGGCAACTGTTGCTGGCCCCAAAGCGAAGGTGGGCGGGTCCAGGCGCCCTTAAGCCCCCTGCCATCCCCAGTGTTGCCCTGGCAACTGTTGCTGGCCCCCAAAGCGGAAGTGGGCGGGTCCAGGCCCCCTTAAGCCCCCTGCCATGCCCAGAGTAGCCCTGGCAACTGTTGCTGGCCCCCAAAGCGGAAGTGGGCGGGTCCAGGCCCCCTTAAGCCCCCTGCCATGCCCAGGGTAGCCTTGGCAACTGTTGCTGGCCCCCAAAGCGGAAGTGGGCGGGTCCAGGCCCCCTTAAGCCCCCTGCCATGCCAAGGGTGTCCTGGCAACTGTTGCTGGCCCCAAAGCGGAAGTGGGCGGGTCCAGGCGCCCTTAAGCCCCCTGCCATCCCCAGGGTTGCCCTGGCAACTGTTGCTGGCCCCCAAAGCGGAAGTGGGCGGGTCCAGGCCCCCTTAAGCCCCCTGCCATGTCCAGGGTTGCCCTGGCAACTGTTGCTGGCCCCCAAAGCGGAAGTGGGCGGGTCCAGGCCCCCTTAAGCCCTCTGCCATGCCCAGGGTTGCCCTGGCAACTGTTGCTGGCCCCCAAAGCGGAATTTTGCGGGTCCAGGCGCCCTTAAGCCCCCTGCCATGCCCAGGGTTTTCCTTGCAACTGTTGCTGGCCCCCAAAGCGGAAGTGGGCGGGTCCTGGCGCCCTTAAGCCCCCTGCCATGCCCAGGGTTGCCCTGGCAACTGTTGCTGGCCCCCAAAGCGGAAGTGGGCGGGTCCTGGCGCCCTTAAGCCCCCTGCCATGCCCAGGGTAGCCCTGGCAACTGTTGCTGGCCCCCAAAGCGGAAGTGGGCGAATCCAGGCCCCCTTAAGCCCCCTGCCATGCCCAGGGTTGTCCTGGCAACTGTTGCTGGCCCCCAAAGCGGAAGTGGGCGGGTCCTGGTGCCCTTAAGCCCCCTGCCATGCCCAATGTTGCCCTGGCAACTGTTGCTGGCCCCCAAAGCGGAAGTGGGCGGGTCCTGGCACCCTTAAGCCCCCTGCCATGCCCAGGGTTGCCCTGGCAACTGTTGCTGGTCCCCAAAGCGGAAGTGGGCGGGTCCAGGCCCCCTTAAGCCCCCTGCCATGCCCAGGGTTGCCCTGGCAACTGTTGCTGGCCCCCAAAGCGGAAGTGGGCGAATCCAGGCCCCCTTAAGCCCCCTGCCATGCCCAGGGTTGTCCTGGCAACTGTTGCTGGCCCCCAAAGCGGAAGTGGGCGGGTCCAGGCCCCCTTAAGCCCCCTGCCATGCCCAGGGTAGCCCTGGCAACTGTTGCTGGCCCCCAAAGCGGAAGTGGGCGGGTCCAGGCCCCCTTACGCCCCCTGCCATGCCCAGGGTGTCCCTGGCAACTGTTGCTGGCCCCCAAAGCGGAAGTGGGCGGGTCCAGGCCCCCTTAAGCCCTCTGCCATGCCCAGGGTTGCCCTGGCAACTGTTGCTGGCCCCCAAAGCGGAATTTTGCGGGTCCAGGCGCCCTTAAGCCCCCTGCCATGCCCAGGGTTTTCCTTGCAACTGTTGCTGGCCCCCAAAGCGGAAGTGGGCGGGTCCTGGCGCCCTTAAGCCCCCTGCCATGCCCAGGGTTGCCCTGGCAACTGTTGCTGGCCCCCAAAGCGGAAGTGGGCGGGTCCTGGCGCCCTTAAGCCCCCTGCCATGCCCAGGGTAGCCCTGGCAACTGTTGCTGGCCCCCAAAGCGGAAGTGGGCGGGTCCAGGCACCCTTAAGCCCCCTGCCATGCACAGGGTTGCCCTGCCAACTGTTGCTGGCCCCCAAAGCGGAAGTGGGCGGGTCCAGGCCCCCTTAAGCCCCCTGCCATGCCCAGGGTTGCCCTGGCAACTGTTGCTGGCCCCCAAAGCGGAAGTGGGCGGGTCCTGGCGCACTTAAGCCCCCTGCCATGCCCAATGTTGCCCTGGCAACTGTTGCTGGCCCCCAAAGCGGAAGTGGGCGGGTCCAGGCCCCCTTAAACCCCCTGCCATGTCCAGGGTTGCCCTGGCAACTGTTGCTGGCCCCCAAAGCGGAAGTGGGCGGGTCCTGGCCCCCTTAAGCCCCCTGCCTTGCCCAGGGTTGCCCTTGCAACTGTTGCTGGCCCCCAAAGCGGAAGTGGGCGGGTCCTGGCCCCCTTAAGCCCCCTGCCATGCCCAGGGTTGCCCTGGCAACTGTTGCTGGCCCCCAAAGCGGAAGTGGGCGGGTCCAGGCCCCCTTAAGCCCCCTGCCATGCCCAGGGTTGCCCTGGCAACTGTTTCTGGCCCCCAAAGCGGAAGTGGGCGGGTCCTGGCCCCCTTAAGCCCCCTGCTTTGCACAATGGTTGTCCTGGCAACTGTTGCTGGCCCCCAAAGCGGAAGTGGGCGGGTCCTGGCGCCCTTAAGCCCCCTGCCATGCCCAGGGTTGCCCTGGCAACTGTTGCTGGCCCCCAAAGCGGAAGTGGGCGAATCCAGGCCCCCTTAAGCCCCCTGCCATGCCCAGGGTTGTCCTGGCAACTGTTGCTGGCCCCCAAAGCGGAAGTGGGTGGGTCCTGGCGCCCTTAAGCCCCCTGCCATGCCCAGGGTAGCCCTGGCAACGGTTGCTGGCCCCCAAAGCGGAAGTGGGCGGGTCCAGGCCCCCTTAAGCCCTCTGCCATGCCCAGGGTAGCCTTGGCAACTGTTGCTGGCCCCCAAAGCGGAAGTGGGCGGGTCCAGGCCCCCTTAAGCCCCCTGCCATGCCAAGGGTGTCCCTGGCAACTGTTGCTGGCCCCCAAAGCGGAAGTGGGCGGGTCCAGGCCCCCTTAAGCCCCCTGCCATGCCCAGGGTTGCCCTGGCAACTGTTGCTGGCCCCCAAAGCGGAAGTGGGCGGGTCCAGGCGCCCTTAAGCCCCCTGCCATGCCCAGGGTTGTCCTCACAATTGTTGCTGGCCCCAAAGCGGAAGTGGGCGGGTCCAGGCCCCCTTAAGCCCCCTGCCTTGCCCATGGTTGCCCTGGCAACTGTTGCTGGCCCCCAAAGCGGAAGTGGGCGGGTCCAGGCCCCCTTAAGCCGACTGCCATGCCCAGGGTTGCCCTGGCAACTGTTGCTGGCCCCAAAGCGAAGGTGGGCGGGTCCAGGCGCCCTTAAGCCCCCTGCCATCCCCAGGGTTGCCCTGGCAACTGTTGCTGGCCCCCAAAGCGGAAGTGGGCGGGTCCAGGCCCCCTTAAGCCCCCTGCCATGCCCAGAGTATCCCTGGCAACTGTTGCTGGCCCCCAAAGCGGAAGTGGGCGGGTCCAGGCCCCCTTAAGCCCCCTGCCATGCCCAGGGTAGCCTTGGCAACTGTTGCTGGCCCCCAAAGCGGAAGTGGGCGGGTCCAGGCCCCCTTAAGCCCCCTGCCATGCCAAGGGTGTCCCTGGCAACTGTTGCTGGCCCCCAAAGCGGAAGTGGGCGGGTCCAGGCCCCCTTAAGCCCCCTGCCATGCCCAGGGTTGCCCTGGCAACTGTTGCTGGCCCCCAAAGCGGAAGTGGGCGGGTCCAGGCGCCCTTAAGCCCCCTGCCATGCCCAGGGTTGTCCTCACAATTGTTGCTGGCCCCCAAAGCGGAAGTGGGCGGGTCCAGGCCCCCTTAAGCCCCCTGCCTTGCCCATGGTTGCCCTGGCAACTGTTGCTGGCCCCCAAAGCGGAAGTGGGCGGGTCCAGGCCCCCTTAAGCCGACTGCCATGCCCAGGGTTGCCCTGGCAACTGTTGCTGGCCCCAAAGCGAAGGTGGGCGGGTCCAGGCGCCCTTAAGCCCCCTGCCATCCCCAGGGTTGCCCTGGCAACTGTTGCTGGCCCCCAAAGCGGAAGTGGGCGGGTCCAGGCCCCCTTAAGCCCCCTGCCATGCCCAGAGTAGCCCTGGCAACAGTTGCTGGCCCCCAAAGCGGAAGTGGGCGGGTCCAGGCCCCCTTAAGCCCCCTGCCATGTCCAGGGTTGCCCTGGCAACTGTTGCTGGCCCCCAAAGCGGAAGTGGGCGGGTCCTGGCCCCCTTAAGCCCCCTGCCTTGCCCAGGGTTGCCCTTGCAACTGTTGCTGGCCCCCAAAGCGGAAGTGGGCGGGTCCAGGCCCCATTAAGCCCCCTGCCATGCCCAGGGTAGCCCTGGCAACTGTTGCTGGCCCCCAAAGCGGAAGTGGGCGGGTCCAGGCCCCCTTAAGCCCCCTGCCATGCCCAGGGTTGCCCTGGCAACTGTTGCTGGCCCCCAAAGCGGAATTGGGCGGGTCCTGGTGCCCTTAAGCCCCCTGCCATGCCCAATGTTGCCCTGGCAACTGTTGCTGGCCCCCAAAGCGGAAGTGGGCGGGTCCTGGCACCCTTAAGCCCCCTGCCATGGCCAGGGTTGCCCTGGCAACTGTTGCTGGCCCCCAAAGCGGAAGTGGGCGGGTCCAGGCCCCCTTAAGCCCCCTGCCATGGCCAGGGTTGCCCTGGCAACTGTTGCTGGCCCCCAAAGCGGAAGTGGGCGGGTCCAGGCCCCCTTAAGCCCCCTGCCATGCCCAGGGTTGCCCTGGCAACTGTTGCTGGCCCCCAAAGCGGAAGTGGGCGAATCCAGGCCCCCTTAAGCCCCCTGCCATGCCCAGGGTTGTCCTGGCAACTGTTGCTGGCCCCCAAAGCGGAAGTGGGTGGGTCCTGGCGCCCTTAAGCCCCCTGCCATGCCCAGGGTAGCCCTGGCAACGGTTGCTGGCCCCCAAAGCGGAAGTGGGCGGGTCCAGGCCCCCTTAAGCCCCCTGCCATGCCCGGGTAGCCCTGGCAACTGTTGCTGGCCCCCAAAGCGGAAGTGGGCGGGTCCAGGCCCCCTTAAGCCCCCTGCCATGCCCAGGGTGTCCCTGGCAACTGTTGCTGGCCCCCAAAGCGGAAGTGGGCGGGTCCAGGCCCCCTTAAGCCCTCTGCCATGCCCAGGGTTGCCCTGGCAACTGTTGCTGGCCCCCAAAGCGGAAGTGGGCGGGTCCTGGCACCCTTAAGCCCCCTGCCATGGCCAGGGTTGCCCTGGCAACTGTTGCTGGCCCCCAAAGCGGAAGTGGGCGGGTCCAGGCCCCCTTAAGCCCCCTGCCATGCCCAGGGTTGCCCTGGCAACTGTTGCTGGCCCCCAAAGAGGAAGTGGGCGAATCCAGGCCCCCTTAAGCCCCCTGCCATGCCCAGGGTTGTCCTGGCAACTGTTGCTGGCCCCCAAAGCGGAAGTGGGTGGGTCCTGGCGCCCTTAAGCCCCCTGCCATGCCCAGGGTAGCCCTGGCAACGGTTGCTGGCCCCCAAAACGGAAGTGGGCGGGTCCAGGCCCCCTTAAGCCCCAGAGGCGTAGGGAGGGCGGAGCCACCGGAGCTCACGCTCCGGGCGCCGATTGGTCGATTGGCGCCACCGGCAGCCCCCCCCCTCCCTCCGCAAATGATCCAGTGCATCGTACTGTACAGGGCATCACAATGTGGGTGCGGGGGGTGCGGCAATTAGCCGCACTCACACCGCACCCCACCTCTGGCTGCTGCGTGGACTCGCCCCCCCTGCTCCCAACCCCCCGCTGGGCAAGCTCCAGCAATCTCAAATGAAAGCCCGGCTTGCTACCCGGCACGACGCACCTGTCACTCACTGTGCAGGGGCACAGGAAATACACAGCGCCTGCGGGTGGACGCCATCAGCCTGAACTCTGGAGCAGTGGCGTAATTGTATGGCAGTCAGAGACCCCGTGGAGGAGCCACCACCAGCGGGGTCTGCAGGAAGCACCCTAAGACACTGCTGCCCCATGACTGTGAGGCTCACTGCTGTGCCCGGGTCCGTGTTACACGGCGCACCCACCTAACTGCCCACCCTGCGCTTGATGATCATGACATGAGTGACAGTCAGCCTCCTGTCCTGGCCTGCGTTTGAATATGATGACCTATGCGCGCCGCGTACAGTGTGGCTCCGCCCACCTGTACTGAACAATAGCTGCCTCTGAGAGTTTTCCTCCTTGACGAGCTGAGGCATGTGAAAGTGCAGAGGTTAGAAGTCCCCCTTTCACGGAGAGCAGTGGCAGCATCCTAATGCTGATA